>NC_086375.1:17033240-17157605 GCF_036588685.1 Mytilus trossulus
TAATCAGTTCCATTGATTTTATATTGAAAAGCCACAAATTCTGTTAGCTTTAGTGTGAAAACAATGTTGGCGCCAAAATCTCAGAAATGTTTCATTGTCAATATAGAGCCCAGTAATAATGTAAATGCATTATAAAGCATATATATATATGATATACGTTCGAATTCGATTCATTAGGCTATCACATTTTGTATTGTGTTTCTTGACCATTTTTGATTACGTCAAAGGCAGATTATTCAGAGAGAAGGCAAAATGCCACTATCCAGATTTGCGATGTTTAAGTTCTATTTTGCCCGAATGTATTGCTAAGACCGCGTGGCCTAATGGATAAGGCGTCTGACTTCGAATCAGAAGATTGCGAGTTCGAGTCTCGTCGTGGTCGAAGACTTTTTGCAGTAGCATGACCGAGGAATTTCGGCAGGCGATTTCTAAATAGCGATCCGTATTCACACGGCAATGTCAAAGTCAGCACAAGTTTTCGATCAACAAATATAAGATATCCTTGCAAATACTTTTTTCTTCTTCCTGAAATGAGAAATAAAATGCAGTCACTATATATATCTACATCTTTTGTATACCTTTATTGGATCAGATCACCCTGTAGAAATATACGGCGTATATTAAATGCGCGATCTTGAAACAGATTTTCAATGGAATCGGCATTCAGAGTCCGATTTCGTGTTTTGATTTTGAAAAAGACACTTTTGGCACGAAATTCACGGGTACGGCTGCGATCAAGTAAAATGATAGCAGGAACTCGTGCACTTTTATAGACCACCGTTTATGAAATCGATTTATGTCTAATAAACATTAGGTGGCAAATATAAAACTCACTAGATTGCAGTTATCGTGTATTTTTCCGTCTTCTACAAAGTGCCAAACGATACAATAAAAATTAACCGCCCAACGTGGGGCTCGAACCCACGACCCCGAGATTAAGAGTCTCGTGCTCTACCGACTGAGCTAGCCGGGCAGATGTATACCAATTGTAAAGAAATGGGTGTCGTTTGTAAGAAGCGGTTAGTGCGATAGTTATTTTTGAGTCAACCTGTTTGTCCATGACTATTTGTTACATCTAAAGAACAAATGCAAAACTATTTAATCAGTTCCATTGATTTTATATTGAAAAGCCACAAATTCTGTTAGCTTTAGTGTGAAAACAATGTTGGCGCCAAAATCTCAGAAATGTTTCATTGTCAATATAGAGCCCAGTAATAATGTAAATGCATTATAAAGCATATATATATATGATATACGTTCGAATTCGATTCATTAGGCTATCACATTTTGTATTGTGTTTCTTGACCATTTTTGATTACGTCAAAGGCAGATTATTCAGAGAGAAGGCAAAATGCCACTATCCAGATTTGCGATGTTTAAGTTCTATTTTGCCCGAATGTATTGCTAAGACCGCGTGGCCTAATGGATAAGGCGTCTGACTTCGAATCAGAAGATTGCGAGTTCGAGTCTCGTCGTGGTCGAAGACTTTTTGCAGTAGCATGACCGAGGAATTTCGGCAGGCGATTTCTAAATAGCGATCCGTATTCACACGGCAATGTCAAAGTCAGCACAAGTTTTCGATCAACA
This sequence comes from Mytilus trossulus, assembly GCF_036588685.1. Classification (NCBI taxonomy): domain Eukaryota; kingdom Metazoa; phylum Mollusca; class Bivalvia; order Mytilida; family Mytilidae; genus Mytilus; species Mytilus trossulus. Next base: position 17,034,828 of record NC_086375.1, read on the forward strand.
AATATAAGATATCCTTGCAAATACTTTTTTCTTCTTCCTGAAATGAGAAATAAAATGCAGTCACTATATATATCTACATCTTTTGTATACCTTTATTGGATCAGATCACCCTGTAGAAATATACGGCGTATATTAAATGCGCGATCTTGAAACAGATTTTCAATGGAATCGGCATTCAGAGTCCGATTTCGTGTTTTGATTTTGAAAAAGACACTTTTGGCACGAAATTCACGGGTACGGCTGCGATCAAGTAAAATGATAGCAGGAACTCGTGCACTTTTATAGACCACCGTTTATGAAATCGATTTATGTCTAATAAACATTAGGTGGCAAATATAAAACTCACTAGATTGCAGTTATCGTGTATTTTTCCGTCTTCTACAAAGTGCCAAACGATACAATAAAAATTAACCGCCCAACGTGGGGCTCGAACCCACGACCCCGAGATTAAGAGTCTCGTGCTCTACCGACTGAGCTAGCCGGGCAGATGTATACCAATTGTAAAGAAATGGGTGTCGTTTGTAAGAAGCGGTTAGTGCGATAGTTATTTTTGAGTCAACCTGTTTGTCCATGACTATTTGTTACATCTAAAGAACAAATGCAAAACTATTTAATCAGTTCCATTGATTTTATATTGAAAAGCCACAAATTCTGTTAGCTTTAGTGTGAAAACAATGTTGGCGCCAAAATCTCAGAAATGTTTCATTGTCAATATAGAGCCCAGTAATAATGTAAATGCATTATAAAGCATATATATATATGATATACGTTCGAATTCGATTCATTAGGCTATCACATTTTGTATTGTGTTTCTTGACCATTTTTGATTACGTCAAAGGCAGATTATTCAGAGAGAAGGCAAAATGCCACTATCCAGATTTGCGATGTTTAAGTTCTATTTTGCCCGAATGTATTGCTAAGACCGCGTGGCCTAATGGATAAGGCGTCTGACTTCGAATCAGAAGATTGCGAGTTCGAGTCTCGTCGTGGTCGAAGACTTTTTGCAGTAGCATGACCGAGGAATTTCGGCAGGCGATTTCTAAATAGCGATCCGTATTCACACGGCAATGTCAAAGTCAGCACAAGTTTTCGATCAACAAATATAAGATATCCTTGCAAATACTTTTTTCTTCTTCCTGAAATGAGAAATAAAATGCAGTCACTATATATATCTACATCTTTTGTATACCTTTATTGGATCAGATCACCCTGTAGAAATATACGGCGTATATTAAATGCGCGATCTTGAAACAGATTTTCAATGGAATCGGCATTCAGAGTCCGATTTCGTGTTTTGATTTTGAAAAAGACACTTTTGGCACGAAATTCACGGGTACGGCTGCGATCAAGTAAAATGATAGCAGGAACTCGTGCACTTTTATAGACCACCGTTTATGAAATCGATTTATGTCTAATAAACATTAGGTGGCAAATATAAAACTCACTAGATTGCAGTTATCGTGTATTTTTCCGTCTTCTACAAAGTGCCAAACGATACAATAAAAATTAACCGCCCAACGTGGGGCTCGAACCCACGACCCCGAGATTAAGAGTCTCGTGCTCTACCGACTGAGCTAGTCGGGCAGATGTATACCAATTGTAAAGAAATGGGTGTCGTTTGTAAGAAGCGGTTAGTGCGATAGTTATTTTTGAGTCAACCTGTTTGTCCATGACTATTTGTTACATCTAAAGAACAAATGCAAAACTATTTAATCAGTTCCATTGATTTTATATTGAAAAGCCACAAATTCTGTTAGCTTTAGTGTGAAAACAATGTTGGCGCCAAAATCTCAGAAATGTTTCATTGTCAATATAGAGCCCAGTAATAATGTAAATGCATTATAAAGCATATATATATATGATATACGTTCGAATTCGATTCATTAGGCTATCACATTTTGTATTGTGTTTCTTGACCATTTTTGATTACGTCAAAGGCAGATTATTCAGAGAGAAGGCAAAATGCCACTATCCAGATTTGCGATGTTTAAGTTCTATTTTGCCCGAATGTATTGCTAAGACCGCGTGGCCTAATGGATAAGGCGTCTGACTTCGAATCAGAAGATTGAGAGTTCGAGTCTCGTCGTGGTCGAAGACTTTTTGCAGTAGCATGACCGAGGAATTTCGGCAGGCGATTTCTAAATAGCGATCCGTATTCACACGGCAATGTCAAAGTCAGCACAAGTTTTCGATCAACAAATATAAGATATCCTTGCAAATACTTTTTTCTTCTTCCTGAAATGAGAAATAAAATGCAGTCACTATATATATCTACATCTTTTGTATACCTTTATTGGATCAGATCACCCTGTAGAAATATACGGCGTATATTAAATGCGCGATCTTGAAACAGATTTTCAATGGAATCGGCATTCAGAGTCCGATTTCGTGTTTTGATTTTGAAAAAGACACTTTTGGCACGAAATTCACGGGTACGGCTGCGATCAAGTAAAATGATAGCAGGAACTCGTGCACTTTTATAGACCACCGTTTATGAAATCGATTTATGTCTAATAAACATTAGGTGGCAAATATAAAACTCACTAGATTGCAGTTATCGTGTATTTTTCCGTCTTCTACAAAGTGCCAAACGATACAATAAAAATTAACCGCCCAACGTGGGGCTCGAACCCACGACCCCGAGATTAAGAGTCTCGTGCTCTTTTTTTTTTATCTTTATTATGATCACACTTCATATATACATATCACAGTTTGAAAATACACATATAAATGAAAACATTCATATAACTTATTGTCCTGTCTCTGAAATGATAACGTTCGACATTTTATATAACAATATTGCGTGAAATATTTTCCACTAACTTCGAATTCACTGTCAGATTATAAAACTTTTTCTTTATTTTTGTCTTTTTTTTTTTTTTTATATAAAACAATAAAAACAACATTTGAAACAGTTCAAGAAAAAAAAACCATAAATGTTTACATACGCAAATATTCTATTTTAATGTATTTTCCATGTGATACATAAAAAACGGCTGGTTTCCAGACCAGAATTTTAATTCACCGGCACAACAATAAATCAATAATTTTTTCGTGTATAAACATATATTATTTTCCATCTTAACTGTTTATTCATTGAAACATTATGAACACAGTCTATATTTCTCCGCGTATCTTTCCATCCTTGGAATATCACGAACGTAACAATCAATGTCACAAGTGTCCCATTTTCTTACGTCATTAAATCGATTTACGCAATGCATTGCGATTTCAAAGTCCGATTTCTCGCTGTCCAAATTTACATGTCTGATTTCTCGTGTCGCTATACTACACATAACTACGGTGTCTCTGTTTTTCACTTTTCCTATTATGCAACTTCCGTCAGATCGTCTATTAAAAACAATTTTGTGATAATGACTGTCTGTACTAAGATTGTTCCCAGTAATTATCAATTTCGGATCTAAAGTTTTTATTCCGTCCTTTTCTTTATTTTCTATATTGCCAACTTCGGTGTTTACATTCCTTTTAATCATCGAACCGTTACACACTGTTCTTTCCGTTAATTTATTGTCCTCATTTGTTTTGTCCAGCGATACACTAACTGGTTGGACAACTTTCAATACAGGTGTAATGTTCATCTGCTCGGGGGCTACTAATGGGAGATCTAAGTGACAATCGTATTGTGATTCACCTTCCGAGTCCATTATCACCTCTGAATTATCCGGATTATCGCTATTACATGTCTTATCAACGTCATTATTAGTACTTTCTGCTCTTTCCTTCCATGTTTTCATCCTTTTATTGTCTCTCTCTCTATTTGATCTTGACTTATGTTTCACTCCCCTATTGAGGTGTACTAAATCACCCCTTGTCCAAACCAATGAAATACGCATTTTGTCACCTAAATAATGAGAGTTCCATGTCAGTTGCTCATATTCATCAATAATACTGTTAATTAAGGCGACTAAAGGCTTCGGCAATGTTTCCATTATGATTTCCCTGATAGGTACCTCTATTTTCACAAGAAGAATAGTAAAGTTCACAAAACAACAATAAAACGCAAAATAATTTTCAAAAATGTCAGTAATTTAACTTACATTACTGTTATAATAGTTATATTTACTAAATCCGGCTGGTAATATCCAAATCCTATAGAAATAATAACACAATAACAGGAGCAATCCCATTTCTATGTGAAAAAGTCCGTGTATATTAACATTAAGCAGATGTATACCAATTGTAAAGAAATGGGTGTCGTTTGTAAGAAGCGGTTAGTGCGATAGTTATTTTTGAGTCAACCTGTTTGTCCATGACTATTTGTTACATCTAAAGAACAAATGCAAAACTATTTAATCAGTTCCATTGATTTTATATTGAAAAGCCACAAATTCTGTTAGCTTTAGTGTGAAAACAATGTTGGCGCCAAAATCTCAGAAATGTTTCATTGTCAATATAGAGCCCAGTAATAATGTAAATGCATTATAAAGCATATATATATATGATATACGTTCGAATTCGATTCATTAGGCTATCACATTTTGTATTGTGTTTCTTGACCATTTTTGATTACGTCAAAGGCAGATTATTCAGAGAGAAGGCAAAATGCCACTATCCAGATTTGCGATGTTTAAGTTCTATTTTGCCCGAATGTATTGCTAAGACCGCGTGGCCTAATGGATAAGGCGTCTGACTTCGAATCAGAAGATTGCGAGTTCGAGTCTCGTCGTGGTCGAAGACTTTTTGCAGTAGCATGACCGAGGAATTTCGGCAGGCGATTTCTAAATAGCGATCCGTATTCACACGGCAATGTCAAAGTCAGCACAAGTTTTCGATCAACAAATATAAGATATCCTTGCAAATACTTTTTTCTTCTTCCTGAAATGAGAAATAAAATGCAGTCACTATATATATCTACATCTTTTGTATACCTTTATTGGACCAGATCACCCTGTAGAAATATACGGCGTATATTAAATGCGCGATCTTGAAACAGATTTTCAATGGAATCGGCATTCAGAGTCCGATTTCGTGTTTTGATTTTGAAAAAGACACTTTTGGCACGAAATTCACGGGTACGGCTGCGATCAAGTAAAATGATAGCAGGAACTCGTGCACTTTTATAGACCACCGTTTATGAAATCGATTTATGTCTAATAAACATTAGGTGGCAAATATAAAACTCACTAGATTGCAGTTATCGTGTATTTTTCCGTCTTCTACAAAGTGCCAAACGATACAATAAAAATTAACCGCCCAACGTGGGGCTCGAACCCACGACCCCGAGATTAAGAGTCTCGTGCTCTACCGACTGAGCTAGCCGGGCAGATGTATACCAATTGTAAAGAAATGGGTGTCGTTTGTAAGAAGCGGTTAGTGCGATAGTTATTTTTGAGTCAACCTGTTTGTCCATGACTATTTGTTACATCTAAAGAACAAATGCAAAACTATTTAATCAGTTCCATTGATTTTATATTGAAAAGCCACAAATTCTGTTAGCTTTAGTGTGAAAACAATGTTGGCGCCAAAATCTCAGAAATGTTTCATTGTCAATATAGAGCCCAGTAATAATGTAAATGCATTATAAAGCATATATATATATGATATACGTTCGAATTCGATTCATTAGGCTATCACATTTTGTATTGTGTTTCTTGACCATTTTTGATTACGTCAAAGGCAGATTATTCAGAGAGAAGGCAAAATGCCACTATCCAGATTTGCGATGTTTAAGTTCTATTTTGCCCGAATGTATTGCTAAGACCGCGTGGCCTAATGGATAAGGCGTCTGACTTCGAATCAGAAGATTGCGAGTTCGAGTCTCGTCGTGGTCGAAGACTTTTTGCAGTAGCATGACCGAGGAATTTCGGCAGGCGATTTCTAAATAGCGATCCGTATTCACACGGCAATGTCAAAGTCAGCACAAGTTTTCGATCAACAAATATAAGATATCCTTGCAAATACTTTTTTCTTCTTCCTGAAATGAGAAATAAAATGCAGTCACTATATATATCTACATCTTTTGTATACCTTTATTGGATCAGATCACCCTGTAGAAATATACGGCGTATATTAAATGCGCGATCTTGAAACAGATTTTCAATGGAATCGGCATTCAGAGTCCGATTTCGTGTTTTGATTTTGAAAAAGACACTTTTGGCACGAAATTCACGGGTACGGCTGCGATCAAGTAAAATGATAGCAGGAACTCGTGCACTTTTATAGACCACCGTTTATGAAATCGATTTATGTCTAATAAACATTAGGTGGCAAATATAAAACTCACTAGATTGCAGTTATCGTGTATTTTTCCGTCTTCTACAAAGTGCCAAACGATACAATAAAAATTAACCGCCCAACGTGGGGCTCGAACCCACGACCCCGAGATTAAGAGTCTCGTGCTCTTTTTTTTTTATCTTTATTATGATCACACTTCATATATACATATCACAGTTTGAAAATACACATATAAATGAAAACATTCATATAACTTATTGTCCTGTCTCTGAAATGATAACGTTCGACATTTTATATAACAATATTGCGTGAAATATTTTCCACTAACTTCGAATTCACTGTCAGATTATAAAACTTTTTCTTTATTTTTGTCTTTTTTTTTTTTTTTATATAAAACAATAAAAACAACATTTGAAACAGTTCAAGAAAAAAAAACCATAAATGTTTACATACGCAAATATTCTATTTTAATGTATTTTCCATGTGATACATAAAAAACGGCTGGTTTCCAGACCAGAATTTTAATTCACCGGCACAACAATAAATCAATAATTTTTTCGTGTATAAACATATATTATTTTCCATCTTAACTGTTTATTCATTGAAACATTATGAACACAGTCTATATTTCTCCGCGTATCTTTCCATCCTTGGAATATCACGAACGTAACAATCAATGTCACAAGTGTCCCATTTTCTTACGTCATTAAATCGATTTACGCAATGCATTGCGATTTCAAAGTCCGATTTCTCGCTGTCCAAATTTACATGTCTGATTTCTCGTGTCGCTATACTACACATAACTACGGTGTCTCTGTTTTTCACTTTTCCTATTATGCAACTTCCGTCAGATCGTCTATTAAAAACAATTTTGTGATAATGACTGTCTGTACTAAGATTGTTCCCAGTAATTATCAATTTCGGATCTAAAGTTTTTATTCCGTCCTTTTCTTTATTTTCTATATTGCCAACTTCGGTGTTTACATTCCTTTTAATCATCGAACCGTTACACACTGTTCTTTCCGTTAATTTATTGTCCTCATTTGTTTTGTCCAGCGATACACTAACTGGTTGGACAACTTTCAATACAGGTGTAATGTTCATCTGCTCGGGGGCTACTAATGGGAGATCTAAGTGACAATCGTATTGTGATTCACCTTCCGAGTCCATTATCACCTCTGAATTATCCGGATTATCGCTATTACATGTCTTATCAACGTCATTATTAGTACTTTCTGCTCTTTCCTTCCATGTTTTCATCCTTTTATTGTCTCTCTCTCTATTTGATCTTGACTTATGTTTCACTCCCCTATTGACGTGTACTAAATCACCCCTTGTCCAAACCAATGAAATACGCATTTTGTCACCTAAATAATGAGAGTTCCATGTCAGTTGCTCATATTCATCAATAATACTGTTAATTAAGGCGACTAAAGGCTTCGGCAATGTTTCCATTATGATTTCCCTGATAGGTACCTCTATTTTCACAAGAAGAATAGTAAAGTTCACAAAACAACAATAAAACGCAAAATAATTTTCAAAAATGTCAGTAATTTAACTTACATTACTGTTATAATAGTTATATTTACTAAATCCGGCTGGTAATATCCAAATCCTATAGAAATAATAACACAATAACAGGAGCAATCCCATTTCTATGTGAAAAAGTCCGTGTATATTAACATTAAGCAGATGTATACCAATTGTAAAGAAATGGGTGTCGTTTGTAAGAAGCGGTTAGTGCGATAGTTATTTTTGAGTCAACCTGTTTGTCCATGACTATTTGTTACATCTAAAGAACAAATGCAAAACTATTTAATCAGTTCCATTGATTTTATATTGAAAAGCCACAAATTCTGTTAGCTTTAGTGTGAAAACAATGTTGGCGCCAAAATCTCAGAAATGTTTCATTGTCAATATAGAGCCCAGTAATAATGTAAATGCATTATAAAGCATATATATATATGATATACGTTCGAATTCGATTCATTAGGCTATCACATTTTGTATTGTGTTTCTTGACCATTTTTGATTACGTCAAAGGCAGATTATTCAGAGAGAAGGCAAAATGCCACTATCCAGATTTGCGATGTTTAAGTTCTATTTTGCCCGAATGTATTGCTAAGACCGCGTGGCCTAATGGATAAGGCGTCTGACTTCGAATCAGAAGATTGCGAGTTCGAGTCTCGTCGTGGTCGAAGACTTTTTGCAGTAGCATGACCGAGGAATTTCGGCAGGCGATTTCTAAATAGCGATCCGTATTCACACGGCAATGTCAAAGTCAGCACAAGTTTTCGATCAACAAATATAAGATATCCTTGCAAATACTTTTTTCTTCTTCCTGAAATGAGAAATAAAATGCAGTCACTATATATATCTACATCTTTTGTATACCTTTATTGGATCAGATCACCCTGTAGAAATATACGGCGTATATTAAATGCGCGATCTTGAAACAGATTTTCAATGGAATCGGCATTCAGAGTCCGATTTCGTGTTTTGATTTTGAAAAAGACACTTTTGGCACGAAATTCACGGGTACGGCTGCGATCAAGTAAAATGATAGCAGGAACTCGTGCACTTTTATAGACCACCGTTTATGAAATCGATTTATGTCTAATAAACATTAGGTGGCAAATATAAAACTCACTAGATTGCAGTTATCGTGTATTTTTCCGTCTTCTACAAAGTGCCAAACGATACAATAAAAATTAACCGCCCAACGTGGGGCTCGAACCCACGACCCCGAGATTAAGAGTCTCGTGCTCTACCGACTGAGCTAGCCGGGCAGATGTATACCAATTGTAAAGAAATGGGTGTCGTTTGTAAGAAGCGGTTAGTGCGATAGTTATTTTTGAGTCAACCTGTTTGTCCATGACTATTTGTTACATCTAAAGAACAAATGCAAAACTATTTAATCAGTTCCATTGATTTTATATTGAAAAGCCACAAATTCTGTTAGCTTTAGTGTGAAAACAATGTTGGCGCCAAAATCTCAGAAATGTTTCATTGTCAATATAGAGCCCAGTAATAATGTAAATGCATTATAAAGCATATATATATATGATATACGTTCGAATTCGATTCATTAGGCTATCACATTTTGTATTGTGTTTCTTGACCATTTTTGATTACGTCAAAGGCAGATTATTCAGAGAGAAGGCAAAATGCCACTATCCAGATTTGCGATGTTTAAGTTCTATTTTGCCCGAATGTATTGCTAAGACCGCGTGGCCTAATGGATAAGGCGTCTGACTTCGAATCAGAAGATTGCGAGTTCGAGTCTCGTCGTGGTCGAAGACTTTTTGCAGTAGCATGACCGAGGAATTTCGGCAGGCGATTTCTAAATAGCGATCCGTATTCACACGGCAATGTCAAAGTCAGCACAAGTTTTCGATCAACAAATATAAGATATCCTTGCAAATACTTTTTTCTTCTTCCTGAAATGAGAAATAAAATGCAGTCACTATATATATCTACATCTTTTGTATACCTTTATTGGATCAGATCACCCTGTAGAAATATACGGCGTATATTAAATGCGCGATCTTGAAACAGATTTTCAATGGAATCGGCATTCAGAGTCCGATTTCGTGTTTTGATTTTGAAAAAGACACTTTTGGCACGAAATTCACGGGTACGGCTGCGATCAAGTAAAATGATAGCAGGAACTCGTGCACTTTTATAGACCACCGTTTATGAAATCGATTTATGTCTAATAAACATTAGGTGGCAAATATAAAACTCACTAGATTGCAGTTATCGTGTATTTTTCCGTCTTCTACAAAGTGCCAAACGATACAATAAAAATTAACCGCCCAACGTGGGGCTCGAACCCACGACCCCGAGATTAAGAGTCTCGTGCTCTACCGACTGAGCTAGCCGGGCAGATGTATACCAATTGTAAAGAAATGGGTGTCGTTTGTAAGAAGCGGTTAGTGCGATAGTTATTTTTGAGTCAACCTGTTTGTCCATGACTATTTGTTACATCTAAAGAACAAATGCAAAACTATTTAATCAGTTCCATTGATTTTATATTGAAAAGCCACAAATTCTGTTAGCTTTAGTGTGAAAACAATGTTGGCGCCAAAATCTCAGAAATGTTTCATTGTCAATATAGAGCCCAGTAATAATGTAAATGCATTATAAAGCATATATATATATATGATATACGTTCGAATTCGATTCATTAGGCTATCACATTTTGTATTGTGTTTCTTGACCATTTTTGATTACGTCAAAGGCAGATTATTCAGAGAGAAGGCAAAATGCCACTATCCAGATTTGCGATGTTTAAGTTCTATTTTGCCCGAATGTATTGCTAAGACCGCGTGGCCTAATGGATAAGGCGTCTGACTTCGAATCAGAAGATTGCGAGTTCGAGTCTCGTCGTGGTCGAAGACTTTTTGCAGTAGCATGACCGAGGAATTTCGGCAGGCGATTTCTAAATAGCGATCCGTATTCACACGGCAATGTCAAAGTCAGCACAAGTTTTCGATCAACAAATATAAGATATCCTTGCAAATACTTTTTTCTTCTTCCTGAAATGAGAAATAAAATGCAGTCACTATATATATCTACATCTTTTGTATACCTTTATTGGATCAGATCACCCTGTAGAAATATACGGCGTATATTAAATGCGCGATCTTGAAACAGATTTTCAATGGAATCGGCATTCAGAGTCCGATTTCGTGTTTTGATTTTGAAAAAGACACTTTTGGCACGAAATTCACGGGTACGGCTGCGATCAAGTAAAATGATAGCAGGAACTCGTGCACTTTTATAGACCACCGTTTATGAAATCGATTTATGTCTAATAAACATTAGGTGGCAAATATAAAACTCACTAGATTGCAGTTATCGTGTATTTTTCCGTCTTCTACAAAGTGCCAAACGATACAATAAAAATTAACCGCCCAACGTGGGGCTCGAACCCACGACCCCGAGATTAAGAGTCTCGTGCTCTACCGACTGAGCTAGCCGGGCAGATGTATACCAATTGTAAAGAAATGGGTGTCGTTTGTAAGAAGCGGTTAGTGCGATAGTTATTTTTGAGTCAACCTGTTTGTCCATGACTATTTGTTACATCTAAAGAACAAATGCAAAACTATTTAATCAGTTCCATTGATTTTATATTGAAAAGCCACAAATTCTGTTAGCTTTAGTGTGAAAACAATGTTGGCGCCAAAATCTCAGAAATGTTTCATTGTCAATATAGAGCCCAGTAATAATGTAAATGCATTATAAAGCATATATATATATATGATATACGTTCGAATTCGATTCATTAGGCTATCACATTTTGTATTGTGTTTCTTGACCATTTTTGATTACGTCAAAGGCAGATTATTCAGAGAGAAGGCAAAATGCCACTATCCAGATTTGCGATGTTTAAGTTCTATTTTGCCCGAATGTATTGCTAAGACCGCGTGGCCTAATGGATAAGGCGTCTGACTTCGAATCAGAAGATTGCGAGTTCGAGTCTCGTCGTGGTCGAAGACTTTTTGCAGTAGCATGACCGAGGAATTTCGGCAGGCGATTTCTAAATAGCGATCCGTACACTGCATGAACGCATGCGTTTACTAACATTTAATTTTTCAATAAATTTCTTTCTACTTAAGTTTAGAAATATACTTGAAATTTAAGGCAAATTATACTACAAGTTTGTCAGAAATTACTGAATTGCTTCGATTTGAAAATTAATTCACATTGAAGTAAATTTACAATACAATATATTTCAAGTTTATCAGAATTTATAAAAAGTTTTTTAGTTGGAATTGAATAACGAATAATGAGAATTTAAAATATTTTCTACTTCTAATTTATGAGAATTTAATCTGTTATGTTTTTTTTTGCAATTTAAAGTCTAGTTAAATTACATTTGACCCCATCTTTAATGAGAGTTATTTTTATAGTATACATATAGTTAGGAGTGGTTTAAAGCAAATTAGCACAATATAGCATTTATTTTATATTCAAGTTATTCTATTTCTTTTTTCTTCTTTGCATGTGTTCACTGAATTATCGGATACCGAGGAAAGTTACTATACATTACTTTTGTGCAGACATTTGAGACAACAGTTATTTAATCTTATAGGTTGGATATATCGGCTTATAAATCATTTATTAAAAAAGACTATGTTTTGGGGTCAAAGTTACTACTAATTCTTTACTCCCCTTTCCATTATTATATAACTTCTTCAAGTTACATTGCAAATTCTAATTTTCCTCGTACATAATTTAACAATTTTGGGGTTATTAAGAAATATGGCTTTTAGTTTTCTCAATTTAATTGTTTCATAGTTTTTATGTCGGGGCTTATTGTAGCCGACTATACGGTATAGGGTTTTTCTCATCGTTGAAAACGTTCTGTACGGTTGCCTATAACTTAAATCCACTTCATCTGAATTTTGGTGGATATACATATATATATATATTGAGTTTTTTGAAATTAAATTTAATTTATTTTCTACTAGTGTGGACACAGAATTCAATATTAAGTAAACTTAGTTGTCTCATCGGCAAATATGCCACATCTCCTTATTTTTATAAACATCAAATATGGTGTATTATGCTATTAAACGGTTTAATCATTCGTATATTATTCGGCATTATTTATATTCCTTTGCATTATCATTATAGTCAGTGTTTTTAAATTTTGCAATAAATAAGCATATGTTGTAATTGTTCAGCATACATCTAGTTTTGCTTAGTATGAATCCAAAATTGTATCCTTATGTTCGTAGAGTTTACCTCCCTTTGATTGCAAAAGATGCATCCAGGGGAACTAACTGCGCTGCATTTACAACAACGTTGTATTTGGTTATTCTTAAATATTAGATACATGCTGATTGGTTAATTTACCGTTTATATCTTTCTATTTACTACCACAACAATGCCAGCACATAAACGAATTTGTAATATACAATCAAGGTTAAAAAAAAATAGAAAAAGGACATGGCTATTTTCCTAAACAGATCATATATCTAGTATCTGTTTATGTAAACAAAACAATTGAAAGAGTCTGGCCAATCTTTGAATTAAGAAGCCGAAGAAAAATAAAAATATGAAGCAAGTGCAAGACTTAATAGTGTCCTGTGAAAATGTGTCCACCTGGACAGTTTTTCATTGAATTTTGGTATTTAATAATGTCCATTAATTGCCATGAAATATTGTCGCTTAAGTGGACATATTTTTACTGCAAAAACCATGAAATAGCGTTAACCACAGGACAACTTTCATAGAATCTGCTATTAAATTGTGTCCTCCAAGGGAAGTAATACAAAGGTCATTAAAAAGTTTTAATATACTTGAATTTTAATAAAATCTGAACAATTGAAGAGAAACTCGCATGACTGATTAATATACAAATGTTAACAAACATATTATGGTTGGAAACGAATATAGAGACATTAATTTCTTTGAAATACCCAGTTAATGCTAATGACAATGAAAGAAGAAAGTTTGTAAAGTATAAAAATCAAATTTAAGCAACTGTACTATACTTATAATGAGAAGAAGACAAAATAAAATATAGAATTTTGGTATAAATAATGTTCATTGTAATAAAATGTTGTTCTGTAAGTGGACAGCATAGTGCGGTGACAGAAGTGTAAAAAGTCGTCTAGAACGCGAGTTTAATCTCCCCAAATAACACACGGCTAAAAATGGTCTTAACTTAAAGACAAATATGTCTTCTTTCGTTTTTGCCCTGTCGCCAAATTTCGTACGGTCACATTTTTCTAAAAAGTTGTTTTAATGACTAGTAGTACATTTGAGAATTTCAACCCCCCTTTTTGAAAATAAAAAATTGTGTGTGTTTGCTTACATTTTTATGAAATAGTTTTTCCTAAAACAATATTTATATGTAAAATATTCTATTCAGTATTTTATTTTCTTCTAATCTATAAAATTTGCGAAGTTTGGACTGTTTAAAAATGAGGTTATTTTAATTGCAAATTTAGACACAAACTTTAATTTCTTCTTCATAGTAGTAATAAAGAGTATCCCATTATATTTTAAGCATATAGTAATTCATAAAACTAATAAGTGATAAAAATTTCGGTACCAAAATATGAAAAAAAACTTAAGAAATCAATGGAATAAGAATGAGAAAAAACTTCAATTTCAACACGGAACTGAATCACTTGCCTTCCGTCACATTTTGTTTATTAGTCAATAATTTACTCTCAACTGATACATGGATTTACTACCTTTTTCGCTATTATATACACATATTTTCATTTAAGTGCACTGATATATGCCACATACGTTGTTTGAATATGTTTATATTCTATGTTTTTTTGTATACTTTGTCAGAAAAGTCTCATTGTAAAATCAAAATAATTGACGGATAGTTTCAGTAAATATTCCGTGATATATTAAGTCCGTTGCAACTTGCTCCATTAAGTCCAAAGAAAGGACAAAAGTCGTTAAATTTTATGCAGTGCTTAAAAAAATCGACTGAAATTTTTAGTCAATTTACCAGTATAGGGAAGTCGATTTTTGTATCTGCATTTAAATAAAAGATTGTATGAGGTGAATACAAGATATTTCATGCGATAGCTGTTAATTTGAAGAACTCTGTGCAGACAGTTTATCATAGTTCATGCAACAAAAGTTAAACAAGTAAACATATTGGTTCCCCCTTTAGAGCGAGGAAGCTTCTAATCTCTGATATTTAATGACGACATACAATTATCGGACTGTTGTCCACATTTCGGGTATTTGGACGCGTTCTATAATTCAATCGTTCAACTGGAGCGCTTGAATTTTGTTGCAACAAAACATTTCATAAAGATACAAACGTTTGAATCAGATAAGCGTATTAAGAATGTTTTATCCGTGTCAGAAAAGTTTATGGTTAAACAGTTTCCCGTCCATCTTTTAAACTTCAAACACTCTGTAATTTTGATTGCATTACAAATTATTTGCTAAAAACGAAAAAAATAAATCCAAACCCGTGGAAGCAGATATCTCAGATCAGGAAACTGCTTTTAATAATTTTATTTTGGCTATTGAAAACAATTTAATGGTAAGTCCCATGACACAGTTACTTGATAAATATAAATCTTACCTTCCGGTTGATTCTAATTTAAAATATTCTACTTGTAGAATGCAGTCTTAACTCATTTCGGCTGTTGTCTATGGTCGGGTTGTTGTCGCTTTGAAACATTCAACATTTCCGTTCTCAATTATATCATTTGATTTTTAATTATAGAAATTCAGTTGTCAAACAACTTCAACAAGTTCAAGGCAAATATAACATAATATTTAGTAGCAAAACAACCATTTGAGATGCCATATCAGCTGCTAGTCAATTGAAAACTGACCTCGAAATCTCAATGTCAACTGTAATTGATACAAATCACGGACAGATATTTCATTCCGCTACAAGTATACTTATAAAAGACATCGAAGCTCTACAGAAGAATATCCAACTTCGGATGAATTGTCTCTTTCTTCTTCAATTCAGTCAATGCCTTCGTATTTATTGCAATTCATTTTATTGTTACTCGATGAAACTGCATACAGACAAGACTATATTGGAAAATGGCACCAGAGAAATTGCGTATATGCTAATTAACTGTTGAGTCAATCGTTTGTGTGGCCTTTCCCCCCTCCTTTTCATTTAGGATTGGCATTACAAATGTACCATGCGTTTGGATCAAAACACCTTGTTAAAACTTTGATTGCCAATGGATTGTATGCTTCTTAAAGTGAAGTGCGACGCTAGTACGCTATCTAATGTGTAACCAGCCATGAAATTGAGCGAATTCAAGATAGTGTGTATATATACGTCTCGTATAATGTTTCCCAGCATCTTTGCAGACAAGCATAATGGATGTCATCGCACCTTCCAAAAACCCCTTTAGATCTCTGTTAAATCTTGGATGAATTGAAAGGGATAGCTTGAAGCATTTTTAGGAACAAATGTCTTCGAATTTCCTACAATACCTTGTCTGTGCTTTTAAAGAAAAACTCAAAATAACGTGTTTGCTTTGAGCAGAACCTTTCATGTGCAGACCTGTGGCCATGAGTGAAATGTGTAGAAATATTAAAACATGTCTTGTGACGGTTGATGAAAAAGAAGATGATGGAGATGACGGTTGATTTGGTATAAAGCTTTTTGCACTGGTACACACGGTCCCAGCCCCCAGGTTAGGGGAGTGTTGGCGCGCCCTTAAAAAAGTTAAACGCCGCCACATTCTGTATGTGCCTGTTTCAAGTCACGAGACGGTTATGCAGTGTTTGTTGTTTGTTTGTTTCTTATTTATTTTGTACATTAAACAGGCCGTTAGATTTTTCGTTTGTTTTACATTATTCGTTTCGGAATCGAAGACTATGCAGTATAACTTTTATTCATTGTTGAAGCCCGTACAGGACCTATAATTGTTAATTTATGTCTCATTTGGAGAGTTACGTGTAATTGTCTCATTTGCAATCATATCACATCTTCTTTTTTTTATATGGAATACTTTTGAAGTTTTTGGTACGTTGCAAGGAAAAAAGGGGGATATAGGTACAAAACCTATAATATAATAGATATCTACCAGAATTAAATACACATCAACAGATAATACTATGGAAGCAGTAATAAACGTGAACAACAACCAAAAGCAATGAGTAGTCTATAAAAAACCTGAAGTATCGGCAAATTCAATTTTAGGTCATATTTGACTGAAGAGTTATATTGCTTTAGATTGATACCTCAACCAATATGATTGTTTAAAAAATAATTTTAAAGTATTGCCCTGCATGACACTTAATTGTTTAAGCGAAATTAAAAAATTTCATAAGGTTAAGGTGCTCAAAACATTTTAAAGGTTGAAAACTTGTTTTTTGAACTTTTGTACAAAAACGTCGTTTTAGGATTTGTTTTGATAAAAAATCTCAATGATTAAGGTTTATGTATAATAACAAACATTACTAAAGCCAAAAACAGTATCATTTGTATTTAGGTATAGTTTAGAAATAGAAAAAAATGTCAAAATTGAAACCCTCCCAAATTTCCACAGATTTTTACATATGACCTTTGACCTCAATTTGAAAAAAATGTGACCATATCAAGTCATGACGACAGGCATATTATTATAGTACACGATGTCTTCTTTCCAATTATATATTATATAGGTGTGTGTTCGGTGGGGAGATTAAATTTAAAAAAATCTGCCTTCAGTCACCGCACTAGCAGTTAACAATAATAGCTACAGGTATGAAATATGGTCCAACTACAGGACAATATTTATAAGTAGTTAGTGTTATTAAAATATGTCTAGTATGTCCTTGGAAAATAATACTGAAAAGTATTTTGAACTTAAATCATTATACATGTACTTATCAAAAAAATATAAATAAGAAGATAAGGATGGTATACATGTGTACTAATGAAACAACTCTTTTTCAAAGTAACAATGTATTCAAATTCGCAATTATACATGTAGGTTACAATACGTATAGTTTACAAGGCGATAAATATCATTTAATACTTTATCATATAAAAAATTGTCTGTGTGGACACATTATCCTGAGATAAAATATCCCCCTGGACAGAATTATAGAATTAGATAATGTCCACGTCCATGGACACTTTTTCATACCTGAGGGCATATTTTGCATAGGAAATCGTGTCCATGGACAGTATTTACTATGAAATAATGTCCAGTGGACACTATTTCATGAGGGACACTATAAAAATCCTACACAACCACTACGAAATGTAGAAATGTAGAAAATCGGTCTTTTTTTTCAAAATTCCGTTTTTTTTATTTTTGATATCTTACACTATTTATTTCGTATCTGATAATTCATTTACTGTAGTTGCAAACAGATTCCCTTATACAAGTGTGTGTGACACTCTGTCCATGATATTAAAACAAGTATGACAATGATTATAGGAAAATCATAGTGCAATGGTTATGTTGACATGATGACTATGTTAAAGGGGCACTAGCTGTCAAATTCATGTTCACCGATTTAATTCAAAATCTCTTATTTTTATTTATAACAATGTAAAACATTTATCCAAACTATTAAACGTTTAAATAGATAATTTACATTATATAGTCTTCTACAAATTTTTATTTTCTCACAATTTGTATAAGTCTTAGGATTATACATAAATCCACCAGAGACCAACAGATATGGGTTCATCGCATGACCGTCACCAATGAGCTAATCTCATACACTGTATTGAAATTAAGCCATCAATTACAAGTAATTAAATATAAAACAATAACAACTAAGCGAAATTGAAAAAGCACGGTCAGAATATACGTAAATAATAAACTAAACGAAAACAAGAAAACCCAAGGACTTGATATTGACTTTGGACAGGAACGTCCAAGAACCGGTTTAAACATATCAACAATCCGCTTATATATCTTGGACAGTGTTGGAACAATCGCTGATGTCGGATTTAGGACAATGACTGCTCAAAACTTATCTGACATAAAACATACGTCAAGTGCTTGTTTCTAATTGTTCTTACTATAAATATTATCTGAATCAATGTTCGTGATTAAAATGCTTGTAATCATACTTGTAACATAAAATGTGTTTACGTTATAATATTTGGAGTGTTCATAAAAAGAAGATATGTTGGATAAAAGTTTCTGCTTTAAAAAGCCTCAATCTGAAAAGTCACATACTTTTGATAAAACGGTTCTAAAGCGTGAAAATGCGCTATGTTCAATCTATTTAGAAGTGGAATCAGAATAATTTCACTGATCTGACTTCTGACTTCACCATGCGTGATTGCGTATTTAGTACTATTTACACATTCCCGAGCATTGCCTAGATTTGCGTTATACTCTAATAAAATTGAGAATGGAAATGGGGAATGTGTCCAAGAGACAACAACCCGACCATAGAAGAAAAAGAAAACAACAGAGATCACCAACAGGTCTTCAATGAAGTGAAAAATTCCCGCACCCGGAGCCGTCCTTCAGCTGGCCCCTAAATATTATCTAAACACGAAAGCAGTGCTAGGTTCATCCTAGTACTATAACCTAGCCTTATAGTACTGAAATGTTAACTGCTTCGACAGTTAACCGTACCTTTTTGGTGTTTTTAAATATTTAGAACTAAATCTCGAAGCCTATATCTACTCTATTGAACTGAAATCTTAGGCTAGTATGCTCTCTGCAAATGTGTAAAATCGTATATATATTCGATTCCCGACTGTATCAAACCAAACTCTTGAAAATAGTGTTGCAGAATCACAAAGCAGTTTACTATATTGTGTACTGATCAGAATATGACTTTATTTTACATCGTAATTGAAAAATTTGTAGATCCTGTCTGAACGTATAAAACGCGTTGATTTAAAAACAAATATATGCATATATATCTCAGTAGCATGGGTTCGAATCCCGGCGAGGGAAGAACAAAAAGCTTGCGAAAGCAAATTTACAGATCTTACATTGTTGGGTTGATGTTTAGACGAGTTGTATATACAGAATGTACACAGCCATGTATCACCATCACTGCTGATGGATGATCCGATGGATAAATCTGTTGTAGAGTTGTCACTGGTTCAGACGGACTTATAATATATATATATATATATATATATATATATATATATAAAATAGACCGCTTACTTCTCTCATAAAGCGAAGAAAAAAAAAACTATCTCGAAATGTGTTTCAGGAATAATGATGAACTTTAGCATGCGGATCCGGAGCACCCCCCCCCCTTTTTTTTTAATCATATGAGAAAGTTGAGCTGTGAATGTTTTGTTTCATAAATGAAAACTAGGCAATCTTGCAGAACTATTTGAAAGTTTTAGTAGTCAGTTTATAACAACTGATGACGAAAACACAATTTCCATCCCATTATTACATTTTGACGTTATGCATTTCTCCGTATATTCTCTACACCCAGATTTGTCATATATCACAGAATTTCATAATCTGGCTAAAATTAGTTCAAATTGTTATTGTATGAAAACTATCTTATTTTAATACTGAAATCTATCTTTGTTTTTTATTTAATGTCACACGAACATAAAGTTCGAAACCGAGAACTTTTTCTAGAGAACCAATATCATGCATATAAGCACAAAGTCATGTACGATTGACAAAAAAATACACCGACTCATTTAACATCAAATCAAAAAGGTCGAATCAAAGAACTATATTCGGAAAGGTAACATTAATATGAATAATCCGACATTGATATTTTGACATTGAGACCGAACTTAAAGGTAATATTCATTTTGTACAAGTCATGATGACAAGCTCAAAATCATCGTATGTCGTAGGTCTTCTTCAAAAGAATTTTTTTTTACAAGAACTTCCACACAGGTAAAATGGCAAACACAATATGCTTGAATTATCCTATACAACAGTTGCATGTTGCTTTTGAATTAAGTTCTATTTAACTCTAGAATTTTTTCTTGTATTACAATTGTACCACATCGGTAGTTTCACGGTAAAGAGTTTGTAATTGTCCTATGTACAGGCTTAGATGTTGTGGGTTTGATCAAAGAGCAAAGACAAAGTCTTGTAATAATATCAAGCAAATTGTGTTCTTTTTCGCACTATAAATGAAGTCATTATTTTAAAATGCCAACTCAGTGTATCGGTCTACATACATTGTAAATCTTCTAAAACCGTTCGCATTATCGGTCTACATACATTGTAAATCTTCTAAAACCGTTCGCATTAAAATTAGAGTGAACTGTTTGTTGATGTTACGCAGCTATCTAAAAATCTTAATCAATTTTCTCTATAAATATGTATTAAAATAATAAAGATTTTCTTTGTTTATATGAGAACGAACATTTGATATTCTTTGAGGGAGATTATAACACCTGAATATTCTGGTCTTGTTATACATGTCTCTGGAAAAAGACCATTTTAGATAAAAAAAAAAAAAAAAAAAAGAAAAAGCCGGCTTCGCAAAAGGGGAAAATTGATATTCTCCACCCGAAATCGTCTACTGCCCCTCTGCAACAATAACATGGTCATCCCCTTTAACAGTACACAGAAAGAGAAGTTGAAAGAGAACACTTTCGCAATTCCTATGAACGGTTAATAGATCATTTCATCGTGCAGTGGCAATTATTACAGATATATTTTGAACGAACCAATTCAACAAACCATATCCATTTCAATGAATATGACATAGAATATTCATTTGTCATAAGAAAACTGGATCTGTCGATATGTGAAGGGAACTTTATCACCGAGGTGTCAACGTATATACAAAAAGATGTGGTTATGATTGTTAATGAGACAACTCTCCACTAGAGTCCAAAATGACACAGAAATTAACAACTATAGATCGACGTTCGGCCTTCAACAATGAGCAAAGCCCATACAGCATAGTCAGCTATAAAAGGCCCCGAAACGATAATCTAGTACCTGCAATGGCCACAAGCGTATCAAAACTGAGGCTGTGACTGTGGTTCTTTCTTCGGCAAAGTGTGTTCAGCTTAGATCTTTAAAAATAGACACACGTTACTTGTTTTCTTGTTGAAGGCCAGTGGTTTTCTCTGGCTTTCTCTACAAATTAATCTTGATTGTCATGGAAAACCAAGCGTAATGAAAGTGTCACTAAAACCAGCAAGCAACTAATTGTTCATACGATTCTTTTCGTTTACGGGTAAAATGATTTTATTTTAGTTTGTTTATAAGAACAGATATACTGTATTTTTTTGCCAAAAATATTGAATAAATCATTTTAATTTCGGAGATCTTGAATAATATAGTTAATACAAGTATGTATGCCATTGTATCATTCAGGTTTGTTTTTAATGTTCACCGGCAGACGACTTTGTCAACACCGACTCCAATGAAGCGAAATTTCGATTACAACTGTGAGAAGATGAGGAAGTGGGGAGGGGCAGGGGAACGGTCCCCTTATGGAATATCATATTTGTAAAGTGTTTAACTTTTTTAAAAGTAACAGTCAAAATATTTGCTGACTAGTCCCTTTTTTTAAGTGGTTTATCATTTTCAAACAAAATGAGTGACGGATCTATGAAATGTTGAATATATGGGCAATCGCACCGCAATCCAATCTGTAAAAACCGAGAAATCGTTATTATGTGTCTTTGTATGTACATGTATATTTCATCTTTTAGTATCATAGAAAGAAAGATGCAAATGTGGTTCAATGGAATCTTTTGTGTAACTATTACAGCTATGTTTGTTTACCAATCACAGTTTCTATGATATAGACAGATGTGGCATATACAATTTGGTATACATTGGCCTTGTGTATTAAAGCAGAGTTCAAGATTTAGATAAAGCAAAACTTAAGTATATGGAATTTTATAGAGGTACGGTTAATTTCCCTGTATTTTTTATACTTCATGTAACGTGTCGAAATTTCGTACTTGCAAAAATCCAAATTATCCATTGGATAAAGC
Organism: Mytilus trossulus; assembly: GCF_036588685.1. Classification (NCBI taxonomy): domain Eukaryota; kingdom Metazoa; phylum Mollusca; class Bivalvia; order Mytilida; family Mytilidae; genus Mytilus; species Mytilus trossulus. The sequence continues at coordinate 17,057,407 of NC_086375.1, forward strand.
ACATATGATTTACATAACAATGCACGATACAAGTGTACAACATATAAAACATCAGTGAAAATTAACCACAAGTCTATTTTATTGGAAGGAAAAATATACATGGTCCATAATCTCATGCTTTGTTCTTTTAATGTTAGCCTAACGAATGGATATCAAGAATACTTTTCAGATTCAAACTCTGAACCTTTCCAAATTTAAACTCTGAACCTTTCCAAATTCAAACTCTGAACCTTTCCAAATGCGCGGTCTAGGGATGTAATTAATATTTATACTTCCATGGTTTATGTATCTATTAAAATCTGAGATCAAAATTTCCATAAGTTTTTTTTAAATATAAAGGTCTGTATACAAAGGTCGTAACTTGAGTTTATCAATTATAATCCAATATGGAGTTTAAAACTCCCCTGCGATTTAAATTGCTTATGAGTGTCCAACAGATCGTTTAATAATAAATACTAAAAACTTGCAAATACATGAAATACATGTACATGTATCTGTAAAATTGAAGTCGTGTGCCATGCATCTGAACAAATTTTTATAATACAGTAATAAGATAATCACGTGTCCGAAAATATGTAAAACAAATATACGTGTAAATCTAAAAGTACACATTTGACACTACATGTATGGTCTTAGTAGAAAAAAATTTAAAGGAAATTAGCTGCTTTCCATGTTTAAACTATTTTTAAAATTTTTTGCCTTTTTAAAGTTACAGATAGTGAATTTCACTCCTTCTTTTATTGCGAAATAAATAAACATGTAAGAAATGATAACTTCTCTGCAAATGATTTTCAAAATACTGACTTTATGTGTTACACTAACAGACAAAAACATACTCATCATGATCAATAAATAAAAAAAATCAGCATATTTTAGGCTCGTTTGTAAACTGAGGACAGGGCTTGATTTACCGATGCATGGTTTAAAGTTTTGTGGTTTATTAATATGCTGTAATTTGTATTTAGGGTTTTCACTATATTACATGTATATACTTGCAACAATAGATACATGTATATATATACATATATACTGGTATATTATATGTATGTGTATATGTTACGTTTTTTTTTCTGTTTGTCACAAACACGTTTGATTTGTTGAAATACATATGACAATAAAGATTATTATTATTTATTTTATCAACGCCTGACTTTTAATTATTCAGGTTTTTTTTTACCCTAACCATGGAAGTGAAATAACCAAAGAGGTTATATGACCTCATTGCCCTAACTCTAATGTAAATAAAATCTGGCAGATATTTTCACATCCGCAAGAACAAATGTTTCGTAGTAGGGTGCATTTTCTGATAAATGATCAAAGGACGCCAATAGTACTTTATTATAAAACTTTCATCACAATAAGATCGTGGCGTTCCTGATCAATTAACTTAATGGGACGTGTTAAACTATTATATGATAATTTGAACTCTGACTTGATATATAGTCGTTTATCTACAAATTTAGAAAATCGACATATAATCTAAACAATGTAAAGTTCTTTTTATATATTCACAAATGCAGACGGGTGTTTAAATAGTAAATAATATAAATGTATATTCCATACAGTTTTTCTCTTTCTTTTATTTATTTTTGCACCATGCATTGCATGAATAGACTAAAAGAAAATATGTCTACTTAGCTAATAAGCTGCTACGAAAGGCGATGTAAAACATATAAATTGTATTCTAAAATACATTTTATAATATCATAACGTATTCTATAGTAAACATGTTTAGACAAGGAATCTACATTTTTTGTATTGATCCTTTTTAATATTATTTAAAAAAAAAATGCATAATGGATATTTTACTATTTTTCCAAAAATATTTATCAGAGATATTTACTAGAATAATTAAATCCTGAATAAATCCCTACTGAACCATTTTGTATATGCGGATATAAACATTCGTTTGATAACATGTAAGAGATGTATAACGAATCAGATGTGGATACAAAATATTCCATAGACTTTTTTCCTCTTGTAATCCTATAAAGATTTTATACTTATATTTAAAATTTTAAATCAAAATTATTTGTCCAATTTTGCTTTATAAAAAAAAAAGCAAAGTTTAACGTATATACTGATATCTGGTTTCATGGAGGAATAAATTGTACTTGGTGATAGACCCCAAGGGTTAACTGGGATTTAGGTATATTGTCCTCTTTGGTACTAATGGTTCCAGTAGTAAAATCCTTGCGCTGTTGCGGCTTCCATTTTGGTTGTTTGGGATACATAAATATAGGTAGTCGTGCCTCTTCGGAATTAGGACAGGAACTCGATGTTCAGTGGTTATCATTTGTTGGTGTGGTTATTTTTAAAATATTAGACCGTTGGTTTTCCCGTTTAAACGGTTTTCCACTACTTATTTTTGGGGCCCTTGTTGAAGACCGTACTTTGACCTATTATGGTTTACTTTTACAAATTGTGACTTGGATGGAGAGTTGTCTCATTGGCAGTCATACTTCATCTTCTTATATCTATGTAATCCGGTGCTTTGTGTAAACGAGTGTTGCTGATTGCACGTTAAAGAAGGAGTCCGTACGTAACATGCCCTTATTTTCCAATGACAGTCCAACATTTTCCGTCCGCCTTCCTTGCAGACCAGAACCTTGCACATCCTAACGTTACTCATGGTCATCGTCCTAAACACACATGAGTTTGTCACAGAACATTTAGTAATGAACAATTTATCAACATAATGTAAAAAGAAAATCTCTTTATATTCATACAGAAATTCTCTGAAGCTGCTTTTTTCAAGATGATTGGTAATTTTTATTGACTACATATCTGTAAGTTTGGGTGACAACTTTTCGACAAGGAATCGGCATTATATGGAAATTAACTGGGTTTATGCTCGTAGACTATTTCATTATTCATACGAGTAACATTTCCTTCGGAACATTCGAATTATATTAACAGTCCGATATGTAGATGATGTCCTCTCGCTAAATAGTTCAATGATGGTGACTCCGTCGAATGTATCGATCTATCGTATCGAACTTGAAAGGATACCACTGTATAGTTAAGTTTGGCTCTCAACTTGACTTATACATCTAGAAATTGACCATGATGGCCGATTTCAAACAAACACTTGACATAAAAGAGATGATGGCGTCTACCTAACTTTTCATGTCTTTGAAAAATATCTTAGCAGCTCTTGTGTATAGCTTGTATAGCTCCATTTGATACAATATTCCGGAGCTTTTGTGTCCTCACATAATTTCTGTGATACTATTGATGTTTGACTAAGGTCAAGGGCAAATGTGTCATGCATTATCAGGATGAGACCAATTAAAAGTAAATCTATACAATAGTTAGGTCCTGGAATAGGGGTTATACCGGGATGGTGTCTGGAAAGTTGGAATGCAAATTGAAAATGTTGGTATATGGAAAAGGAACAGAATTTAGGCCTTGTAACTGACCAACGCCTTTCCTCTCACAGAATTGTTACAAGGGTTCATATTATAATAAAGCATCGGCATCTTGTCACGTAACGTTGTCTTTCTGACCGGACGAATTTATACATCACACACAGTCCAGCGTGTCTTCTGTCGTGGTAAGATCACCAAACAATTATCATGTTTCTAGACCCCTGACGACAAATAGGATCTACTTGATAATAAGAAGCAAGCTATAAACCCATGGGTTCCACGTGATGTAGTTATAGTTATCCTTTCGAAAAGAGGGACAAAAGATACCAAAGGGACCGTCAAACTTATAGATCGAAAATAATATGACAATCTGAGCTGCTACGAACCAATTTCGTGTTGGTTACAATTCAGTAATATTTATTTCACAGATAACCAGTAATATGTTCCTTAGAGTATTGCATGTTTTGATCGTCCTGTTTGCCTTGAACGTTACATGACGGTTGCCATATATGAAGCATGATCTGCATATCCTTTAGGAGCAGGCACAATTTTAGTTCATTTCTTGGAAGCACAACACTTATTGTTATATACGTATTGTTATTTGAAGTTAATGTGAATTAATCGTTTCTTTCAATAAATATTGTGAACTGTTGATAGACAATGGTAATGTTAGCTTGTCGGGCACAGGCACTTGTCTCAGAAAAAAATGTTCCTATGTATACCTGTTATATTAACGTATATAAGATTTTTTTTTTCTGAGACAAGTGCCTGTGTTGTCGGGGCCTTTTATTGCCGACTATTTATACGGTATTGTTTTTTGTCATTGTTAAAGGCCGTGCAATTGCTTGTAATTGCTTAAATCCTCTTCATATGAACTTTGGTGGATAGCTGTCTCATTGATAGGAATACCACATATCCTTATTTTTATATTGTGTTCTTCGTTGAGTAAATACACCTTCTTCGAGAATAAGTTTTTAATGGCAATTCTTGGTGGTGTTCCCGAAGCTATCATAGGATAATTACGTGTTCTAAGACTATCTTATGACATGTCTTTGTCTAACTTGATCTATCGCATTGATCGTCCTAACCGTAGGACACCTATTTATATTCATTAAAATGCATTAGTATTTAATTAAAAACCCATAATATACTAGATTCTTTATCTACATATTATTTTAGAACTTACATAGTTCTCATTAATCTTTTATTTTATATCATTGGTTGAAAATTATTGATGTTTTTGCAAATTAGAAAGATAATATCATGGATGTTTCAAGTTGACTGGACTTCAACTTCATCAAAAACTACCCTAACCAAAAACTTTAACTTAAACTTCGCACTATCATTTCTATGTTTAGTGGACCGTTATTGGGGTCAAAACTTTAATTTGGCATAAAGATTAGAACGATCATATTACAGGGAACATGAGTACTAAGTGTCAAGTTCATTGAACTTCAACTTCATCAAAAACTACATTGACCAAAAAAAATAACCTTGACCGGTACAGACGGACGGACGAACGGACGGACGTACAGACCAGAAAATATAATGTCTCTCTTTTATCGTAGGTGGGGCATACAAACGTAGGGAAAAAAAATTTCAATATACGGCAGGGGGTCATGCTTACATTGCTTGTGTATTTTCCTGAATAAGTTAAATAATACTTATGTCTTCATATTTCAGTCTTAACAATTCAAAATTATAAGATTGTGTTTCTTGTTTGCCTATGACATTGAATTTGATATACATGGTTATATATATATTATTTTCTGAATTTGTTTTGGCTCACATCGAACAGCAAGCTATAAAAAATAACTAGTGTAAAACCATTCAAATGGCAAACCAAAGGTTTAATTTATTTAAAAAACGAGAAACGAGAAACACTTATGAACTGTATATCAACAGAACATCAGATTCCGGACTTTGGTCATGTGCAAACAAAAGCAAGGGGTTTAAACGTTTTAATTGGTACAGACCCCTTACTTTATCTGAAACAAAAGTGTAATATCACAACACAGAAAGACAGGGTCTCAAGAAAGATTAGCTTTATAGCTAACTGTGTAACCCTCTTTAAATAAAGAATTATTATTATTATTATTAGACACGTGACAGACATAGACAGACATATATAGCTTGCCTTACGTTTTGTGAGATTATATCGTCATTGTTATCTTTAGATATTTATCTTTGGTCGCATGTTTTTTTTGCTTACTCTTTCGTCCAATGCTTCTTTCATTAATACATTTGAGTTTCCTGCGAAAAGTTATGATGTTCGGAAGGGTAGATTTTTACCCTCCCGGAGCACCTGAGATCACCCTATTTTTATGTGGGGTTCATGTTGCTTATTATTTAGATTTCTATGTTGTGTCATGTGACCTATTGTTTTTCTGTTTGGTTTTTTTTTTCCATTTTTTGCCATGGCCTCTTGTCTTATGAATCTAGAATCCTTGCATACTAAACTCAAAGGGACATTTGAGACGGAATTAGAGAAGGAAGATTTTTAAAAATATATATTAATATCATATGTAAAACCCATCAAAGTACACATCCTTTTATTCAGTAAAAATAATGTGTTTAAGAGATTGGTAAACAACTGATAAATAAAAATTCGCTTCATGCATAAAACTAATTCAAAAAGAGTTAACAAAGATATTCACTTGAAAAATCATTCCAGAGGTCTAGATGAACAAAATTTAATAAAGATTTGAATTTAAACAATACACCACAACCCTGTGCAGAACACAATCGTAACTATTTATAAGAAGCATTTCAAAATCTGTAAGAGTGTCTAAAGACATTTTTTTACCAGACGCTTTGTTGAAACGACCCCTGTCAAACTTCATATAGGAAACACATAAACCTCGTTTTTGGAAAAGCGGAAAATTAGATATTTTTAACAGAAATTATTTATCTAATATACCAAAAATTATATGAATGATAAATTATCTGAATGTAAATAAAATCAACGTGCAGACATCTTAAAATATCAGGGTTGAACTGCTCGAGTTTTGTTCCGAACAAACGGATTTTTCTACACGTCCTACGATAAAAGTGCAACAAAATCAAAGTAATGTTAAAAAGAAAGTGGATATTTTGATTCAAATGCTACACTCAAAAACAGATGCATAAAAAAAGAAGCCAAAAGATTAATGTCCCTGTACAAATTGCAGTAAGTAATTATTCATTGTGCATGTGGGAAGGGATATAGCTTATATACAATCTTTATTTTTATGTAGTGCAACATAACTGTTACAATGCACTATGTTTGCGAAATGAAAATTCAATACTTTTAGCAAATTGTCATTTATTTTTATTTTTCAACGGATTACAAAGCTAAGCATGATTGTTGTCGGCAAAAGATTCGCATGAATATTGTACGCTTACAATTTGTGTATTGATTGTACAAAAACTGGGACATTTTACTAACTTTGAAAACATGTTGTTGTGTTTATTATAACGTAATATTAATGAAGTCGTGAAATTCTATGAATATATATTTTACTTTTTGTATAATTTGAAACTTTCTACACATATACATTTGTTCAGTTCTCAGTTTTTTTTATTGTATGCATGCAATTAAATGCATTCAAATGCAAAAGAGCGTATCTTTTCCCTTTCAGCAATAAATACGGTGTGGTTTCCAGCAAGGTATGATTGAAAGGGATTTCATATGGAAAACAAAGAACGAAGCTGGCAATATCCTTTAGTATGTTTATAATTAAATGATTTTAAAATTCCGTTGGAAATTAAAAAAAACCGCATGGTTTATCTACATGCAATTAATCAGTTATGTATGTGTCAACATTTGTCAGTAAACAATTCGGTTTTCGGAAATGATTATGGTCAATTATCTGTGATTAACGACATTGAAACATTTTTTTTTTGAATAAAAAACTAGACCAAAACATGATCATAAAGTTAATTACTTTCAATCTTTTATCATAACTCTAATTCGAGTATAAATCTGAACTTTTAAGTCATTCTAAACAGTCAGGGGCATTACTTAAACATGTAACTTTTTTTAGTTACTTATATAGGTAGTTTTTGATTTTAAAAAATATAAAATTACTCAATAGAGTTATTTTTAATTTCAATAGAAGCAGGGACTAAATGTCGTTTTCATGATTTTTTTACATCTTTCATTTTATATCATAAATTTAAGAATTTGTAAGATTTGAGAGGAGAATAGACATTAAGGGTTACTTTAAAAATAATGACAAAAATGTTACTTGAATAAGTTATTTTGTACATCTTTGAAAGAATTAGTAATAACACTTATTTAAGGAACATATGTAATTGTTTTGGGTTACAAATTATATTACTTCAAGTCTTAATTAATTCATAAGTTTCTATCTATTTATATCTGTCTCCTTTTAAGATTTTGAAGGAAAACGATATTTTAATAGTCCCAAGAGACCAACCTTTGACCAAGAAGCGTCGATATCAAAGATAAGTGCGTCAGAAAAGCAATTAGTGTTTCAGAAAGATTATATTTTATATTTCATGGGAAAAATAACCAGATGACTGTAAAAATTTGTTAAAACTAGTAAAATTTGTATAATTGGTCACCTATAAAAATAATATTTAGAAAAGTTACTTATATAAGTAATTTGTAAAATAGCCTCGTTTTCAACATTACTTATATAGGTAATTTAAAAAGTTATTTGTTTAAGTAATGCCCCTGACTGTTAAATGAAAAGTTTGCAAGATATATTAATTTTATTTAATTATCATACTTCAATTCAGATTCAAACAACTTTTCAGCACACATTGATTATTTTACCGACATTTGTTACACGCTTGCTTAAGAAATGATCTCCTTTGTTCAGCTGTAATGTTCAGTAAGATTAATTTTCAAATGATTTTTTTTCAGATATAATTCTGCAGAGAATAAGGAGATGTCCGATTTCATCATTAAATTCGTAAAAGGTCAATATCCTGACGAAGTGGAGGGGGTTGTAAGAGGTTTGTAGTACAAAAAAATAAATAATTAAAATATTGGCGAAATTGCAGTTAAGATAACTTTCAATAATATTTTGAAACGCTATATAGTTTCCATACCATAAATAAGTTTTAGTGTTATCGAATCACTTACTAGCAAATGCATAATATCATGTAACTTTAGTAGATTTATTTTCATTTCGATCATATCACATGAAAACAATCTACAATGGACTACAGTTTAGGCTCAATTCGAGAAAAGCAATCGTTTGTTTAATTATTATTTTGAATTGCATTAAGTAGATGTTTTGTTTTGTAGAAGGAATAAAGACAAATTTTGAATCGTTCAAAGCAAAGAAACGAAGAGAAGAGACTGGTAAACAAGAAGAACATAACAAGAAAATGGCTGTGTACAGCAGATTGAAAAGAGTAAGAACTGTTTTTTTTAATATGGTAAACAATTTGGAAAAAAACCCTGATTCTTGGATTACTTTAATCTGTATTAGTTCCAAAAAAAAAAGCAGTGGTTTATAGATTTCTGATACATCAATTTTAATTTTCAGCAAACTGCATATACAGTCTATTATAACAGTCAACGGATTTAGAGTGGAGCTTCATTTGTTATTATATACTTATATCACTCTAAATTAACAATGATTAGGGACCCCTTTTAACTTAATTCATTTTCTATTATAAGTCATATGGTTCGCTACTGATCCCCTACGGATCCATAGAGGGTTAGTAAAATACATAGGGGGTGAGGCCGTAACGCTACAATAAAATGTCGACTATTTCTTATGGCGTTAGATATAGGATCGCATACTAGAAGTTGCATCATTTTGCAGGTGCTTTTGGACAGATATATCATGTTATGGAGGGGTATTTGCAGAAAATACCAGTCAAGGGACTGTGAAATTTCCCGAGTCGCTAGGCGAAAAAAATCTGTCCCAAGACTGGTATTTTTCACAAATACCCCTTCATAACATGATATATCTGTTTAATTACACCGTATAGTTTGGAATGAAACTCTTTGATTTTTTTGAACTTGAAAGCTACAATTCATTAACATTTTTATGCACAATTTTGAGGCTAAGAGGAAATTATCATAAAACTGTGGTAATAATACATGTACTAATACGCGTTAGCTCGCTTTTTTATGTAACGTCATATCTAAGTTTTTTTTAGGGCGGATGCTCGAGAGGGTGAAAAAGGAATATCCAAAATGACAAATACCATGGTATTTCAGGCAAATTCACCGGCAGTGATGAAAAACAGGCAAATTCGTTTGAAATGAGGAAAAATATTAGAATATGCGAAAAATACACTGAATGAATGAATGAATGAATCTTTATTGCAAAGCATAAACATGCTATGGCAAAATTAACAACATATATTACATAATATAAAACATGAAGACAACAGAGAACAATTATAGTATGATACAATGACATATAAATTAAGTTATGAGACTATAGAAGATCGAATGTTCCATGCAGCTTTTACATAATTACATAATTTGATCGTAAGAGACTTACTAGAAGCTTGTAGTAAATTTAATAGTTTGGTATTATTAGGCCAATGACAATAGTACTTTGGTAAAAATTGTGTTCGTACAGATCTATAAGATGGACACACAAGAACAAAATGGTATTCATCTTCAATAACACACATTTTACAACATTCACATAAACGATTTTCTCTAGGAATATTATTATAACGGCCAACTTCAATATTTAACTTTAACGTTCCACTACGTAACTTTGTTAACAGATTAACATTATTGCTATAAGACAGATATTTTTCAATATAAAAAGTTAATTTAAATGTACTATAAAAAGACAGTTTACTACATTCTTGAATAGAAGCTGACCAATTCTGCAAGTATTGATCTTTAATACGAGTTTTAATGTTATTTATACAAATTGTGCTAGCATCTTGGTTTAGCCTTACATAATTTAAACCAAGATCATATAACATATCACGAATATTTGAGGCCCAGTTTACATAACCATTGATGGCATCGTCATACAAGAGTTTGTACACATCATATACAACTTTTGGTTTATTTGTAATAATATGTAACCAATATTTCAATATTTCAACACTGGCTACCAACCAATAAAAATCTGGCTTTCTTATATTAGGTGTTATTACATACAAAAAAATTAGATTGCTTTTTGCTGGACGTTATTGTTTATAGAAATAACGAAAATAATAATGTCTTTATTGAAGGAGAGTTATTGAGGCATATATAGAATCTATTCCAGTTGTATGTATTCAAAATGAAATTAAAGGAATTTTTATTAGAGCTTAATTCGTTTTTTAGAAATTAAACAACAGAAAAAAGGCATTAAAAGAAATATCCAGCATGCCAAAAGAACAAAAAGAAACAGTTCTGCAAAGTATGGAGATACAGTATATGTCTTCTGAACAATTCGATTCAGAACTGAGACGAAGGGTCGTTTATCGTCACACTTCTGCCTTGGAGGTCTGACGACTTTGACAAATTAGTCAAAAAACCTAGACCAGAAACACGAAAATAAACTGAGCAAGAGAAGCAGACGGCAGAATAATATTCGAAAGGTTGGGGCAGTTTCTTTAAGGAAAAAAACCAGAAGTCGTGCTAGGACATGAATGGGTGTTTAGATAGTAAAAATCATTGATTAAACTGTATATTGTTTAGGTATGCAGTAATTGCTACATGTAATTGTTATTAATTTTTACATAATTAAATGTCCAAAGCTACAAAAACAAAGAACATCGCTGGTAATTTTCAATTATTATGTTAACATATTTCAGTCTTCACGAAATCAAATGGATGCGAACAATTATACAAAAAATACACCCTCATGTCAGCATACCGTCTTCAACAACAACAAGCGGGTCGTAGGAGGATGTTTTGATACAAATAGTTAATTAAAAGTGCTTCTTGAAACAACAATACTGTAGTAATAGGCAAAATTATAAATAACATGTCATTGGCAAAACAAAATTATAACCTTCTTGATTTGAAACCTAACATTACGGAAAATATATGTAAACAATGATTATTTTATTGAATTTTCTCCGTTGTTTTTGTTCAATATATGATGTGCTCCTGCGTAAACAAGTAGTTTATTTTATTTGCACACACACAGTAGTAAATTGTTTAAGACAAAATGGAAATTCTTCGAAATAGTGAGAAACTTCGGATAAATTAAATTTCAATATGTTTTAATGTTTCTTTTGTGTGTGATTATACAATATATGAAATAGCCATGTAGTAGTAATAAAAGTGAATCTGCTATCCTGATATAAGCAGTTACAATGCATGTAGACAACAGCTGGTTTTACATTATAAATCCTTGTCTTTGTGAAACTCTTCATTGTGTATTTTGCTCATTGGTGTCCAAGCAAGCATAATCAAATATAATATTTTAAACACATACACACGTACGTAACTAGGGACTTATAATATTATGGGATTCGTTATACCAATTGAACAATGAAAGGGAAACAACTCTTGTTAGAATAAGAACATTTTTCGTATCTTTAAAAGAATGAAGATTTTTTTAAAATTTAATACGAAGGAAAATGAAGGTATGTTTAAAGTGCAGACATAGATAAACAGAATTTTGCTTTAATTGTAAACTTATTTAAACGTTACAAACTCATATTTAAACGAATGATTTACACTTATTAGTTTACATGTTATGTCAGTTGAAAAGTGATAAGATGGATATTTTGAATATATATATGTAAAGATTAAGAGTGAAATAATTAGCAATTACAGAAAATCAAAATAAATCAAAAGAAGAGAATAAACAACATTCACTTGTTGTAATGAAATTCAATGTAAAAACGGTACAGCAGCGGGATATTTAGAAAGTTTTGTTTTAACGTAAAGTTTTATAAATACGTTCATAATTATTAAGATTCTTATAAAAAAATTCAGTATGATAATTTTCGTATAATTATTATTTTTATAAGAACGGGGTAACCGGTTGCATATAATTGGGTGCTTTTTAAACCCTCCAAATTACGTTGATTTTCATTATTCAGCTCAAACTTTTGTATTCAAAGGGAACTAACTCTTTCTATTAAAACAATTGTTAGTTTAAAATTAGGATCAATTAGGTCATAAAATGGAATCCATCACAACAGGAAAATATATATGTTACATATACTGTTCCCAGACCACAACAATAGGATTCATCAAATATCGTAATATTTATTATATTTAAAGGTTATGTTTTATGAATGTTTTATTGTTCCTTAAAACAGCTCAGAAAAAAAATCAAAAATGCTCAAAATTAGAGTTGTATAATTTAATATGTATGCAGATATTGTTCTTGTTTTCAAATTATTATAGAAAGGAATGTTAGTTCTTTCATATGTCATGTATTTGTAAATTGAAAATAAAGAATAAAGTTAGTTAATACGTTATACAATTGTTTTTTTTATTCAGGTTTTCGCTTTAGTCAGGCAAATTCTCCATTACAGACAGCTTGTTTCTCTCATTGTAATTATCTCAAATTTTGAGGCAGTCATGAGTCTTTGATTCGAATTATTGATTGAGGCAACTTAGGGTGCTCAATTATGGCTTCATTTGTAATACTGGCGAATTTTTGCATAAACAAATATGTCATGCATTATGATAGAGTTTGTAAGAACTGTTATTGGTGATATATTGATGAAAACTGTTTTCTGTAGTGCATTTGCAGATCAATTGGCATATATTTAGTGCAACAAACTCGAATAATACACATATTTGCTTATAGCATATGGAGTCAAAACGAGTTTTAATTTGAAGTAAATCTAGTTATATCACACATTAAATCTTTAAACTTGGAATTGAATCTGATTTCAATTTGCATTAAATGAAAGTTTATTGTCGTATTAAATTTACAACTCGATGTTTAATCAGAATTAAAACCACAGTAAACAGCTTTCTGCTTGGAATATCTTTGACTTTAATGTGTAGTAAATCATGTTATACAGGTATCCTCTACATTAAATTTGAAGTTGTATGTCTATTAAACTTCAATAAATTTGAAAAATACTGGACAGTAAATCAGGTGTCGATTCGAGAACTTACTGCATCCAGTAAACTATTTGTAAACTACTATTAAATATTGCGTTTACTTCACCAATAAACTACCAGGAAAATAATAAACTCGGAACTTACAACTAGTTTTCAAGTAGTTTAATGATTCCTTAAACTAATCATTTCATGCAGTGGTATTCACACGGCAATGTCAAAGTCAGCACAAGTTTTCGATCAACAAATATAAGATATCCTTGCAAATACTTTTTTCTTCTTCCTGAAATGAGAAATAAATGCAGTCACTATATATATCTACATCTTTTGTATACCTTTATTGGATCAGATCACCCTGTAGAAATATACGGCGTATATTAAATGCGCGATCTTGAAACAGATTTTCAATGGAATCGGCATTCAGAGTCCGATTTCGTGTTTTGATTTTGAAAAAGACACTTTTGGCACGAAATTCACGGGTACGGCTGCGATCAAGTAAAATGATAGCAGGAACTCGTGCACTTTTATAGACCACCGTTTATGAAATCGATTTATGTCTAATAAACATTAGGTGGCAAATATAAAACTCACTAGATTGCAGTTATCGTGTGTTTTTCCGTCTTCTACAAAGTGCCAAACGATACAATAAAAATTAACCGCCCAACGTGGGGCTCGAACCCACGACCCCGAGATTAAGAGTCTCGTGCTCTACCGACTGAGCTAGCCGGGCAGATGTATACCAATTGTAAAGAAATGGGTGTCGTTTGTAAGAAGCGGTTAGTGCGATAGTTATTTTTGAGTCAACCTGTTTGTCCATGACTATTTGTTACATCTAAAGAACAAATGCAAAACTATTTAATCAGTTCCATTGATTTTATATTGAAAAGCCACAAATTCTGTTAGCTTTAGTGTGAAAACAATGTTGGCGCCAAAATCTCAGAAATGTTTCATTGTCAATATAGAGCCCAGTAATAATGTAAATGCATTATAAAGCATATATATATATATGATATACGTTCGAATTCGATTCATTAGGCTATCACATTTTGTATTGTGTTTCTTGACCATTTTTGATTACGTCAAAGGCAGATTATTCAGAGAGAAGGCAAAATGCCACTATCCAGATTTGCGATGTTTAAGTTCTATTTTGCCCGAATGTATTGCTAAGACCGCGTGGCCTAATGGATAAGGCGTCTGACTTCGAATCAGAAGATTGCGAGTTCGAGTCTCGTCGTGGTCGAAGACTTTTTGCAGTAGCATGACCGAGGAATTTCGGCAGGCGATTTCTAAATAGCGATCCGTATTCACACGGCAATGTCAAAGTCAGCACAAGTTTTCGATCAACAAATATAAGATATCCTTGCAAATACTTTTTTCTTCTTCCTGAAATGAGAAATAAAATGCAGTCACTATATATATCTACATCTTTTGTATACCTTTATTGGATCAGATCACCCTGTAGAAATATACGGCGTATATTAAATGCGCGATCTTGAAACAGATTTTCAATGGAATCGGCATTCAGAGTCCGATTTCGTGTTTTGATTTTGAAAAAGACACTTTTGGCACGAAATTCACGGGTACGGCTGCGATCAAGTAAAATGATAGCAGGAACTCGTGCACTTTTATAGACCACCGTTTATGAAATCGATTTATGTCTAATAAACATTAGGTGGCAAATATAAAACTCACTAGATTGCAGTTATCGTGTATTTTTCCGTCTTCTACAAAGTGCCAAACGATACAATAAAAATTAACCGCCCAACGTGGGGCTCGAACCCACGACCCCGAGATTAAGAGTCTCGTGCTCTACCGACTGAGCTAGCCGGGCAGATGTATACCAATTGTAAAGAAATGGGTGTCGTTTGTAAGAAGCGGTTAGTGCGATAGTTATTTTTGAGTCAACCTGTTTGTCCATGACTATTTGTTACATCTAAAGAACAAATGCAAAACTATTTAATCAGTTCCATTGATTTTATATTGAAAAGCCACAAATTCTGTTAGCTTTAGTGTGAAAACAATGTTGGCGCCAAAATCTCAGAAATGTTTCATTGTCAATATAGAGCCCAGTAATAATGTAAATGCATTATAAAGCATATATATATATATGATATACGTTCGAATTCGATTCATTAGGCTATCACATTTTGTATTGTGTTTCTTGACCATTTTTGATTACGTCAAAGGCAGATTATTCAGAGAGAAGGCAAAATGCCACTATCCAGATTTGCGATGTTTAAGTTCTATTTTGCCCGAATGTATTGCTAAGACCGCGTGGCCTAATGGATAAGGCGTCTGACTTCGAATCAGAAGATTGCGAGTTCGAGTCTCGTCGTGGTCGAAGACTTTTTGCAGTAGCATGACCGAGGAATTTCGGCAGGCGATTTCTAAATAGCGATCCGTATTCACACGGCAATGTCAAAGTCAGCACAAGTTTTCGATCAACAAATATAAGATATCCTTGCAAATACTTTTTTCTTCTTCCTGAAATGAGAAATAAAATGCAGTCACTATATATATCTACATCTTTTGTATACCTTTATTGGATCAGATCACCCTGTAGAAATATACGGCGTATATTAAATGCGCGATCTTGAAACAGATTTTCAATGGAATCGGCATTCAGAGTCCGATTTCGTGTTTTGATTTTGAAAAAGACACTTTTGGCACGAAATTCACGGGTACGGCTGCGATCAAGTAAAATGATAGCAGGAACTCGTGCACTTTTATAGACCACCGTTTATGAAATCGATTTATGTCTAATAAACATTAGGTGGCAAATATAAAACTCACTAGATTGCAGTTATCGTGTATTTTTCCGTCTTCTACAAAGTGCCAAACGATACAATAAAAATTAACCGCCCAACGTGGGGCTCGAACCCACGACCCCGAGATTAAGAGTCTCGTGCTCTACCGACTGAGCTAGCCGGGCAGATGTATACCAATTGTAAAGAAATGGGTGTCGTTTGTAAGAAGCGGTTAGTGCGATAGTTATTTTTGAGTCAACCTGTTTGTCCATGACTATTTGTTACATCTAAAGAACAAATGCAAAACTATTTAATCAGTTCCATTGATTTTATATTGAAAAGCCACAAATTCTGTTAGCTTTAGTGTGAAAACAATGTTGGCGCCAAAATCTCAGAAATGTTTCATTGTCAATATAGAGCCCAGTAATAATGTAAATGCATTATAAAGCATATATATATATATGATATACGTTCGAATTCGATTCATTAGGCTATCACATTTTGTATTGTGTTTCTTGACCATTTTTGATTACGTCAAAGGCAGATTATTCAGAGAGAAGGCAAAATGCCACTATCCAGATTTGCGATGTTTAAGTTCTATTTTGCCCGAATGTATTGCTAAGACCGCGTGGCCTAATGGATAAGGCGTCTGACTTCGAATCAGAAGATTGCGAGTTCGAGTCTCGTCGTGGTCGAAGACTTTTTGCAGTAGCATGACCGAGGAATTTCGGCAGGCGATTTCTAAATAGCGATCCGTATTCACACGGCAATGTCAAAGTCAGCACAAGTTTTCGATCAACAAATATAAGATATCCTTGCAAATACTTTTTTCTTCTTCCTGAAATGAGAAATAAAATGCAGTCACTATATATATCTACATCTTTTGTATACCTTTATTGGATCAGATCACCCTGTAGAAATATACGGCGTATATTAAATGCGCGATCTTGAAACAGATTTTCAATGGAATCGGCATTCAGAGTCCGATTTCGTGTTTTGATTTTGAAAAAGACACTTTTGGCACGAAATTCACGGGTACGGCTGCGATCAAGTAAAATGATAGCAGGAACTCGTGCACTTTTATAGACCACCGTTTATGAAATCGATTTATGTCTAATAAACATTAGGTGGCAAATATAAAACTCACTAGATTGCAGTTATCGTGTATTTTTCCGTCTTCTACAAAGTGCCAAACGATACAATAAAAATTAACCGCCCAACGTGGGGCTCGAACCCACGACCCCGAGATTAAGAGTCTCGTGCTCTACCGACTGAGCTAGCCGGGCAGATGTATACCAATTGTAAAGAAATGGGTGTCGTTTGTAAGAAGCGGTTAGTGCGATAGTTATTTTTGAGTCAACCTGTTTGTCCATGACTATTTGTTACATCTAAAGAACAAATGCAAAACTATTTAATCAGTTCCATTGATTTTATATTGAAAAGCCACAAATTCTGTTAGCTTTAGTGTGAAAACAATGTTGGCGCCAAAATCTCAGAAATGTTTCATTGTCAATATAGAGCCCAGTAATAATGTAAATGCATTATAAAGCATATATATATATATGATATACGTTCGAATTCGATTCATTAGGCTATCACATTTTGTATTGTGTTTCTTGACCATTTTTGATTACGTCAAAGGCAGATTATTCAGAGAGAAGGCAAAATGCCACTATCCAGATTTGCGATGTTTAAGTTCTATTTTGCCCGAATGTATTGCTAAGACCGCGTGGCCTAATGGATAAGGCGTCTGACTTCGAATCAGAAGATTGCGAGTTCGAGTCTCGTCGTGGTCGAAGACTTTTTGCAGTAGCATGACCGAGGAATTTCGGCAGGCGATTTCTAAATAGCGATCCGTATTCACACGGCAATGTCAAAGTCAGCACAAGTTTTCGATCAACAAATATAAGATATCCTTGCAAATACTTTTTTCTTCTTCCTGAAATGAGAAATAAAATGCAGTCACTATATATATCTACATCTTTTGTATACCTTTATTGGATCAGATCACCCTGTAGAAATATACGGCGTATATTAAATGCGCGATCTTGAAACAGATTTTCAATGGAATCGGCATTCAGAGTCCGATTTCGTGTTTTGATTTTGAAAAAGACACTTTTGGCACGAAATTCACGGGTACGGCTGCGATCAAGTAAAATGATAGCAGGAACTCGTGCACTTTTATAGACCACCGTTTATGAAATCGATTTATGTCTAATAAACATTAGGTGGCAAATATAAAACTCACTAGATTGCAGTTATCGTGTATTTTTCCGTCTTCTACAAAGTGCCAAACGATACAATAAAAATTAACCGCCCAACGTGGGGCTCGAACCCACGACCCCGAGATTAAGAGTCTCGTGCTCTACCGACTGAGCTAGCCGGGCAGATGTATACCAATTGTAAAGAAATGGGTGTCGTTTGTAAGAAGCGGTTAGTGCGATAGTTATTTTTGAGTCAACCTGTTTGTCCATGACTATTTGTTACATCTAAAGAACAAATGCAAAACTATTTAATCAGTTCCATTGATTTTATATTGAAAAGCCACAAATTCTGTTAGCTTTAGTGTGAAAACAATGTTGGCGCCAAAATCTCAGAAATGTTTCATTGTCAATATAGAGCCCAGTAATAATGTAAATGCATTATAAAGCATATATATATATATGATATACGTTCGAATTCGATTCATTAGGCTATCACATTTTGTATTGTGTTTCTTGACCATTTTTGATTACGTCAAAGGCAGATTATTCAGAGAGAAGGCAAAATGCCACTATCCAGATTTGCGATGTTTAAGTTCTATTTTGCCCGAATGTATTGCTAAGACCGCGTGGCCTAATGGATAAGGCGTCTGACTTCGAATCAGAAGATTGCGAGTTCGAGTCTCGTCGTGGTCGAAGACTTTTTGCAGTAGCATGACCGAGGAATTTCGGCAGGCGATTTCTAAATAGCGATCCGTATTCACACGGCAATGTCAAAGTCAGCACAAGTTTTCGATCAACAAATATAAGATATCCTTGCAAATACTTTTTTCTTCTTCCTGAAATGAGAAATAAAATGCAGTCACTATATATATCTACATCTTTTGTATACCTTTATTGGATCAGATCACCCTGTAGAAATATACGGCGTATATTAAATGCGCGATCTTGAAACAGATTTTCAATGGAATCGGCATTCAGAGTCCGATTTCGTGTTTTGATTTTGAAAAAGACACTTTTGGCACGAAATTCACGGGTACGGCTGCGATCAAGTAAAATGATAGCAGGAACTCGTGCACTTTTATAGACCACCGTTTATGAAATCGATTTATGTCTAATAAACATTAGGTGGCAAATATAAAACTCACTAGATTGCAGTTATCGTGTATTTTTCCGTCTTCTACAAAGTGCCAAACGATACAATAAAAATTAACCGCCCAACGTGGGGCTCGAACCCACGACCCCGAGATTAAGAGTCTCGTGCTCTACCGACTGAGCTAGCCGGGCAGATGTATACCAATTGTAAAGAAATGGGTGTCGTTTGTAAGAAGCGGTTAGTGCGATAGTTATTTTTGAGTCAACCTGTTTGTCCATGACTATTTGTTACATCTAAAGAACAAATGCAAAACTATTTAATCAGTTCCATTGATTTTATATTGAAAAGCCACAAATTCTGTTAGCTTTAGTGTGAAAACAATGTTGGCGCCAAAATCTCAGAAATGTTTCATTGTCAATATAGAGCCCAGTAATAATGTAAATGCATTATAAAGCATATATATATATATGATATACGTTCGAATTCGATTCATTAGGCTATCACATTTTGTATTGTGTTTCTTGACCATTTTTGATTACGTCAAAGGCAGATTATTCAGAGAGAAGGCAAAATGCCACTATCCAGATTTGCGATGTTTAAGTTCTATTTTGCCCGAATGTATTGCTAAGACCGCGTGGCCTAATGGATAAGGCGTCTGACTTCGAATCAGAAGATTGCGAGTTCGAGTCTCGTCGTGGTCGAAGACTTTTTGCAGTAGCATGACCGAGGAATTTCGGCAGGCGATTTCTAAATAGCGATCCGTATTCACACGGCAATGTCAAAGTCAGCACAAGTTTTCGATCAACAAATATAAGATATCCTTGCAAATACTTTTTTCTTCTTCCTGAAATGAGAAATAAAATGCAGTCACTATATATATCTACATCTTTTGTATACCTTTATTGGATCAGATCACCCTGTAGAAATATACGGCGTATATTAAATGCGCGATCTTGAAACAGATTTTCAATGGAATCGGCATTCAGAGTCCGATTTCGTGTTTTGATTTTGAAAAAGACACTTTTGGCACGAAATTCACGGGTACGGCTGCGATCAAGTAAAATGATAGCAGGAACTCGTGCACTTTTATAGACCACCGTTTATGAAATCGATTTATGTCTAATAAACATTAGGTGGCAAATATAAAACTCACTAGATTGCAGTTATCGTGTATTTTTCCGTCTTCTACAAAGTGCCAAACGATACAATAAAAATTAACCGCCCAACGTGGGGCTCGAACCCACGACCCCGAGATTAAGAGTCTCGTGCTCTACCGACTGAGCTAGCCGGGCAGATGTATACCAATTGTAAAGAAATGGGTGTCGTTTGTAAGAAGCGGTTAGTGCGATAGTTATTTTTGAGTCAACCTGTTTGTCCATGACTATTTGTTACATCTAAAGAACAAATGCAAAACTATTTAATCAGTTCCATTGATTTTATATTGAA
Source organism: Mytilus trossulus (assembly GCF_036588685.1). Lineage (NCBI taxonomy): Eukaryota > Metazoa > Mollusca > Bivalvia > Mytilida > Mytilidae > Mytilus > Mytilus trossulus. The sequence goes on from NC_086375.1 coordinate 17,078,229, forward strand.
AAGCCACAAATTCTGTTAGCTTTAGTGTGAAAACAATGTTGGCGCCAAAATCTCAGAAATGTTTCATTGTCAATATAGAGCCCAGTAATAATGTAAATGCATTATAAAGCATATATATATATATGATATACGTTCGAATTCGATTCATTAGGCTATCACATTTTGTATTGTGTTTCTTGACCATTTTTGATTACGTCAAAGGCAGATTATTCAGAGAGAAGGCAAAATGCCACTATCCAGATTTGCGATGTTTAAGTTCTATTTTGCCCGAATGTATTGCTAAGACCGCGTGGCCTAATGGATAAGGCGTCTGACTTCGAATCAGAAGATTGCGAGTTCGAGTCTCGTCGTGGTCGAAGACTTTTTGCAGTAGCATGACCGAGGAATTTCGGCAGGCGATTTCTAAATAGCGATCCGTATTCACACGGCAATGTCAAAGTCAGCACAAGTTTTCGATCAACAAATATAAGATATCCTTGCAAATACTTTTTTCTTCTTCCTGAAATGAGAAATAAAATGCAGTCACTATATATATCTACATCTTTTGTATACCTTTATTGGATCAGATCACCCTGTAGAAATATACGGCGTATATTAAATGCGCGATCTTGAAACAGATTTTCAATGGAATCGGCATTCAGAGTCCGATTTCGTGTTTTGATTTTGAAAAAGACACTTTTGGCACGAAATTCACGGGTACGGCTGCGATCAAGTAAAATGATAGCAGGAACTCGTGCACTTTTATAGACCACCGTTTATGAAATCGATTTATGTCTAATAAACATTAGGTGGCAAATATAAAACTCACTAGATTGCAGTTATCGTGTATTTTTCCGTCTTCTACAAAGTGCCAAACGATACAATAAAAATTAACCGCCCAACGTGGGGCTCGAACCCACGACCCCGAGATTAAGAGTCTCGTGCTCTACCGACTGAGCTAGCCGGGCAGATGTATACCAATTGTAAAGAAATGGGTGTCGTTTGTAAGAAGCGGTTAGTGCGATAGTTATTTTTGAGTCAACCTGTTTGTCCATGACTATTTGTTACATCTAAAGAACAAATGCAAAACTATTTAATCAGTTCCATTGATTTTATATTGAAAAGCCACAAATTCTGTTAGCTTTAGTGTGAAAACAATGTTGGCGCCAAAATCTCAGAAATGTTTCATTGTCAATATAGAGCCCAGTAATAATGTAAATGCATTATAAAGCATATATATATATATGATATACGTTCGAATTCGATTCATTAGGCTATCACATTTTGTATTGTGTTTCTTGACCATTTTTGATTACGTCAAAGGCAGATTATTCAGAGAGAAGGCAAAATGCCACTATCCAGATTTGCGATGTTTAAGTTCTATTTTGCCCGAATGTATTGCTAAGACCGCGTGGCCTAATGGATAAGGCGTCTGACTTCGAATCAGAAGATTGCGAGTTCGAGTCTCGTCGTGGTCGAAGACTTTTTGCAGTAGCATGACCGAGGAATTTCGGCAGGCGATTTCTAAATAGCGATCCGTATTCACACGGCAATGTCAAAGTCAGCACAAGTTTTCGATCAACAAATATAAGATATCCTTGCAAATACTTTTTTCTTCTTCCTGAAATGAGAAATAAAATGCAGTCACTATATATATCTACATCTTTTGTATACCTTTATTGGATCAGATCACCCTGTAGAAATATACGGCGTATATTAAATGCGCGATCTTGAAACAGATTTTCAATGGAATCGGCATTCAGAGTCCGATTTCGTGTTTTGATTTTGAAAAAGACACTTTTGGCACGAAATTCACGGGTACGGCTGCGATCAAGTAAAATGATAGCAGGAACTCGTGCACTTTTATAGACCACCGTTTATGAAATCGATTTATGTCTAATAAACATTAGGTGGCAAATATAAAACTCACTAGATTGCAGTTATCGTGTATTTTTCCGTCTTCTACAAAGTGCCAAACGATACAATAAAAATTAACCGCCCAACGTGGGGCTCGAACCCACGACCCCGAGATTAAGAGTCTCGTGCTCTACCGACTGAGCTAGCCGGGCAGATGTATACCAATTGTAAAGAAATGGGTGTCGTTTGTAAGAAGCGGTTAGTGCGATAGTTATTTTTGAGTCAACCTGTTTGTCCATGACTATTTGTTACATCTAAAGAACAAATGCAAAACTATTTAATCAGTTCCATTGATTTTATATTGAAAAGCCACAAATTCTGTTAGCTTTAGTGTGAAAACAATGTTGGCGCCAAAATCTCAGAAATGTTTCATTGTCAATATAGAGCCCAGTAATAATGTAAATGCATTATAAAGCATATATATATATATGATATACGTTCGAATTCGATTCATTAGGCTATCACATTTTGTATTGTGTTTCTTGACCATTTTTGATTACGTCAAAGGCAGATTATTCAGAGAGAAGGCAAAATGCCACTATCCAGATTTGCGATGTTTAAGTTCTATTTTGCCCGAATGTATTGCTAAGACCGCGTGGCCTAATGGATAAGGCGTCTGACTTCGAATCAGAAGATTGCGAGTTCGAGTCTCGTCGTGGTCGAAGACTTTTTGCAGTAGCATGACCGAGGAATTTCGGCAGGCGATTTCTAAATAGCGATCCGTATTCACACGGCAATGTCAAAGTCAGCACAAGTTTTCGATCAACAAATATAAGATATCCTTGCAAATACTTTTTTCTTCTTCCTGAAATGAGAAATAAAATGCAGTCACTATATATATCTACATCTTTTGTATACCTTTATTGGATCAGATCACCCTGTAGAAATACACGGCGTATATTAAATGCGCGATCTTGAAACAGATTTTCAATGGAATCGGCATTCAGAGTCCGATTTCGTGTTTTGATTTTGAAAAAGACACTTTTGGCACGAAATTCACGGGTACGGCTGCGATCAAGTAAAATGATAGCAGGAACTCGTGCACTTTTATAGACCACCGTTTATGAAATCGATTTATGTCTAATAAACATTAGGTGGCAAATATAAAACTCACTAGATTGCAGTTATCGTGTATTTTTCCGTCTTCTACAAAGTGCCAAACGATACAATAAAAATTAACCGCCCAACGTGGGGCTCGAACCCACGACCCCGAGATTAAGAGTCTCGTGCTCTACCGACTGAGCTAGCCGGGCAGATGTATACCAATTGTAAAGAAATGGGTGTCGTTTGTAAGAAGCGGTTAGTGCGATAGTTATTTTTGAGTCAACCTGTTTGTCCATGACTATTTGTTACATCTAAAGAACAAATGCAAAACTATTTAATCAGTTCCATTGATTTTATATTGAAAAGCCACAAATTCTGTTAGCTTTAGTGTGAAAACAATGTTGGCGCCAAAATCTCAGAAATGTTTCATTGTCAATATAGAGCCCAGTAATAATGTAAATGCATTATAAAGCATATATATATATATGATATACGTTCGAATTCGATTCATTAGGCTATCACATTTTGTATTGTGTTTCTTGACCATTTTTGATTACGTCAAAGGCAGATTATTCAGAGAGAAGGCAAAATGCCACTATCCAGATTTGCGATGTTTAAGTTCTATTTTGCCCGAATGTATTGCTAAGACCGCGTGGCCTAATGGATAAGGCGTCTGACTTCGAATCAGAAGATTGCGAGTTCGAGTCTCGTCGTGGTCGAAGACTTTTTGCAGTAGCATGACCGAGGAATTTCGGCAGGCGATTTCTAAATAGCGATCCGTATTCACACGGCAATGTCAAAGTCAGCACAAGTTTTCGATCAACAAATATAAGATATCCTTGCAAATACTTTTTTCTTCTTCCTGAAATGAGAAATAAAATGCAGTCACTATATATATCTACATCTTTTGTATACCTTTATTGGATCAGATCACCCTGTAGAAATACACGGCGTATATTAAATGCGCGATCTTGAAACAGATTTTCAATGGAATCGGCATTCAGAGTCCGATTTCGTGTTTTGATTTTGAAAAAGACACTTTTGGCACGAAATTCACGGGTACGGCTGCGATCAAGTAAAATGATAGCAGGAACTCGTGCACTTTTATAGACCACCGTTTATGAAATCGATTTATGTCTAATAAACATTAGGTGGCAAATATAAAACTCACTAGATTGCAGTTATCGTGTATTTTTCCGTCTTCTACAAAGTGCCAAACGATACAATAAAAATTAACCGCCCAACGTGGGGCTCGAACCCACGACCCCGAGATTAAGAGTCTCGTGCTCTACCGACTGAGCTAGCCGGGCAGATGTATACCAATTGTAAAGAAATGGGTGTCGTTTGTAAGAAGCGGTTAGTGCGATAGTTATTTTTGAGTCAACCTGTTTGTCCATGACTATTTGTTACATCTAAAGAACAAATGCAAAACTATTTAATCAGTTCCATTGATTTTATATTGAAAAGCCACAAATTCTGTTAGCTTTAGTGTGAAAACAATGTTGGCGCCAAAATCTCAGAAATGTTTCATTGTCAATATAGAGCCCAGTAATAATGTAAATGCATTATAAAGCATATATATATATATGATATACGTTCGAATTCGATTCATTAGGCTATCACATTTTGTATTGTGTTTCTTGACCATTTTTGATTACGTCAAAGGCAGATTATTCAGAGAGAAGGCAAAATGCCACTATCCAGATTTGCGATGTTTAAGTTCTATTTTGCCCGAATGTATTGCTAAGACCGCGTGGCCTAATGGATAAGGCGTCTGACTTCGAATCAGAAGATTGCGAGTTCGAGTCTCGTCGTGGTCGAAGACTTTTTGCAGTAGCATGACCGAGGAATTTCGGCAGGCGATTTCTAAATAGCGATCCGTATTCACACGGCAATGTCAAAGTCAGCACAAGTTTTCGATCAACAAATATAAGATATCCTTGCAAATACTTTTTTCTTCTTCCTGAAATGAGAAATAAAATGCAGTCACTATATATATCTACATCTTTTGTATACCTTTATTGGATCAGATCACCCTGTAGAAATATACGGCGTATATTAAATGCGCGATCTTGAAACAGATTTTCAATGGAATCGGCATTCAGAGTCCGATTTCGTGTTTTGATTTTGAAAAAGACACTTTTGGCACGAAATTCACGGGTACGGCTGCGATCAAGTAAAATGATAGCAGGAACTCGTGCACTTTTATAGACCACCGTTTATGAAATCGATTTATGTCTAATAAACATTAGGTGGCAAATATAAAACTCACTAGATTGCAGTTATCGTGTATTTTTCCGTCTTCTACAAAGTGCCAAACGATACAATAAAAATTAACCGCCCAACGTGGGGCTCGAACCCACGACCCCGAGATTAAGAGTCTCGTGCTCTACCGACTGAGCTAGCCGGGCAGATGTATACCAATTGTAAAGAAATGGGTGTCGTTTGTAAGAAGCGGTTAGTGCGATAGTTATTTTTGAGTCAACCTGTTTGTCCATGACTATTTGTTACATCTAAAGAACAAATGCAAAACTATTTAATCAGTTCCATTGATTTTATATTGAAAAGCCACAAATTCTGTTAGCTTTAGTGTGAAAACAATGTTGGCGCCAAAATCTCAGAAATGTTTCATTGTCAATATAGAGCCCAGTAATAATGTAAATGCATTATAAAGCATATATATATATATGATATACGTTCGAATTCGATTCATTAGGCTATCACATTTTGTATTGTGTTTCTTGACCATTTTTGATTACGTCAAAGGCAGATTATTCAGAGAGAAGGCAAAATGCCACTATCCAGATTTGCGATGTTTAAGTTCTATTTTGCCCGAATGTATTGCTAAGACCGCGTGGCCTAATGGATAAGGCGTCTGACTTCGAATCAGAAGATTGCGAGTTCGAGTCTCGTCGTGGTCGAAGACTTTTTGCAGTAGCATGACCGAGGAATTTCGGCAGGCGATTTCTAAATAGCGATCCGTATTCACACGGCAATGTCAAAGTCAGCACAAGTTTTCGATCAACAAATATAAGATATCCTTGCAAATACTTTTTTCTTCTTCCTGAAATGAGAAATAAAATGCAGTCACTATATATATCTACATCTTTTGTATACCTTTATTGGATCAGATCACCCTGTAGAAATATACGGCGTATATTAAATGCGCGATCTTGAAACAGATTTTCAATGGAATCGGCATTCAGAGTCCGATTTCGTGTTTTGATTTTGAAAAAGACACTTTTGGCACGAAATTCACGGGTACGGCTGCGATCAAGTAAAATGATAGCAGGAACTCGTGCACTTTTATAGACCACCGTTTATGAAATCGATTTATGTCTAATAAACATTAGGTGGCAAATATAAAACTCACTAGATTGCAGTTATCGTGTATTTTTCCGTCTTCTGCAAAGTGCCAAACGATACAATAAAAATTAACCGCCCAACGTGGGGCTCGAACCCACGACCCCGAGATTAAGAGTCTCGTGCTCTACCGACTGAGCTAGCCGGGCAGATGTATACCAATTGTAAAGAAATGGGTGTCGTTTGTAAGAAGCGGTTAGTGCGATAGTTATTTTTGAGTCAACCTGTTTGTCCATGACTATTTGTTACATCTAAAGAACAAATGCAAAACTATTTAATCAGTTCCATTGATTTTATATTGAAAAGCCACAAATTCTGTTAGCTTTAGTGTGAAAACAATGTTGGCGCCAAAATCTCAGAAATGTTTCATTGTCAATATAGAGCCCAGTAATAATGTAAATGCATTATAAAGCATATATATATATGATATACGTTCGAATTCGATTCATTAGGCTATCACATTTTGTATTGTGTTTCTTGACCATTTTTGATTACGTCAAAGGCAGATTATTCAGAGAGAAGGCAAAATGCCACTATCCAGATTTGCGATGTTTAAGTTCTATTTTGCCCGAATGTATTGCTAAGACCGCGTGGCCTAATGGATAAGGCGTCTGACTTCGAATCAGAAGATTGCGAGTTCGAGTCTCGTCGTGGTCGAAGACTTTTTGCAGTAGCATGACCGAGGAATTTCGGCAGGCGATTTCTAAATAGCGATCCGTATTCACACGGCAATGTCAAAGTCAGCACAAGTTTTCGATCAACAAATATAAGATATCCTTGCAAATACTTTTTTCTTCTTCCTGAAATGAGAAATAAAATGCAGTCACTATATATATCTACATCTTTTGTATACCTTTATTGGATCAGATCACCCTGTAGAAATATACGGCGTATATTAAATGCGCGATCTTGAAACAGATTTTCAATGGAATCGGCATTCAGAGTCCGATTTCGTGTTTTGATTTTGAAAAAGACACTTTTGGCACGAAATTCACGGGTACGGCTGCGATCAAGTAAAATGATAGCAGGAACTCGTGCACTTTTATAGACCACCGTTTATGAAATCGATTTATGTCTAATAAACATTAGGTGGCAAATATAAAACTCACTAGATTGCAGTTATCGTGTATTTTTCCGTCTTCTGCAAAGTGCCAAACGATACAATAAAAATTAACCGCCCAACGTGGGGCTCGAACCCACGACCCCGAGATTAAGAGTCTCGTGCTCTACCGACTGAGCTAGCCGGGCAGATGTATACCAATTGTAAAGAAATGGGTGTCGTTTGTAAGAAGCGGTTAGTGCGATAGTTATTTTTGAGTCAACCTGTTTGTCCATGACTATTTGTTACATCTAAAGAACAAATGCAAAACTATTTAATCAGTTCCATTGATTTTATATTGAAAAGCCACAAATTCTGTTAGCTTTAGTGTGAAAACAATGTTGGCGCCAAAATCTCAGAAATGTTTCATTGTCAATATAGAGCCCAGTAATAATGTAAATGCATTATAAAGCATATATATATATGATATACGTTCGAATTCGATTCATTAGGCTATCACATTTTGTATTGTGTTTCTTGACCATTTTTGATTACGTCAAAGGCAGATTATTCAGAGAGAAGGCAAAATGCCACTATCCAGATTTGCGATGTTTAAGTTCTATTTTGCCCGAATGTATTGCTAAGACCGCGTGGCCTAATGGATAAGGCGTCTGACTTCGAATCAGAAGATTGCGAGTTCGAGTCTCGTCGTGGTCGAAGACTTTTTGCAGTAGCATGACCGAGGAATTTCGGCAGGCGATTTCTAAATAGCGATCCGTATTCACACGGCAATGTCAAAGTCAGCACAAGTTTTCGATCAACAAATATAAGATATCCTTGCAAATACTTTTTTCTTCTTCCTGAAATGAGAAATAAAATGCAGTCACTATATATATCTACATCTTTTGTATACCTTTATTGGATCAGATCACCCTGTAGAAATATACGGCGTATATTAAATGCGCGATCTTGAAACAGATTTTCAATGGAATCGGCATTCAGAGTCCGATTTCGTGTTTTGATTTTGAAAAAGACACTTTTGGCACGAAATTCACGGGTACGGCTGCGATCAAGTAAAATGATAGCAGGAACTCGTGCACTTTTATAGACCACCGTTTATGAAATCGATTTATGTCTAATAAACATTAGGTGGCAAATATAAAACTCACTAGATTGCAGTTATCGTGTATTTTTCCGTCTTCTACAAAGTGCCAAACGATACAATAAAAATTAACCGCCCAACGTGGGGCTCGAACCCACGACCCCGAGATTAAGAGTCTCGTGCTCTACCGACTGAGCTAGCCGGGCAGATGTATACCAATTGTAAAGAAATGGGTGTCGTTTGTAAGAAGCGGTTAGTGCGATAGTTATTTTTGAGTCAACCTGTTTGTCCATGACTATTTGTTACATCTAAAGAACAAATGCAAAACTATTTAATCAGTTCCATTGATTTTATATTGAAAAGCCACAAATTCTGTTAGCTTTAGTGTGAAAACAATGTTGGCGCCAAAATCTCAGAAATGTTTCATTGTCAATATAGAGCCCAGTAATAATGTAAATGCATTATAAAGCATATATATATATGATATACGTTCGAATTCGATTCATTAGGCTATCACATTTTGTATTGTGTTTCTTGACCATTTTTGATTACGTCAAAGGCAGATTATTCAGAGAGAAGGCAAAATGCCACTATCCAGATTTGCGATGTTTAAGTTCTATTTTGCCCGAATGTATTGCTAAGACCGCGTGGCCTAATGGATAAGGCGTCTGACTTCGAATCAGAAGATTGCGAGTTCGAGTCTCGTCGTGGTCAAAGACTTTTTGCAGTAGCATGACCGAGGAATTTCGGCAGGCGATTTCTAAATAGCGATCCGTATTCACACGGCAATGTCAAAGTCAGCACAAGTTTTCGATCAACAAATATAAGATATCCTTGCAAATACTTTTTTCTTCTTCCTGAAATGAGAAATAAAATGCAGTCACTATATATATCTACATCTTTTGTATACCTTTATTGGATCAGATCACCCTGTAGAAATATACGGCGTATATTAAATGCGCGATCTTGAAACAGATTTTCAATGGAATCGGCATTCAGAGTCCGATTTCGTGTTTTGATTTTGAAAAAGACACTTTTGGCACGAAATTCACGGGTACGGCTGCGATCAAGTAAAATGATAGCAGGAACTCGTGCACTTTTATAGACCACCGTTTATGAAATCGATTTATGTCTAATAAACATTAGGTGGCAAATATAAAACTCACTAGATTGCAGTTATCGTGTATTTTTCCGTCTTCTGCAAAGTGCCAAACGATACAATAAAAATTAACCGCCCAACGTGGGGCTCGAACCCACGACCCCGAGATTAAGAGTCTCGTGCTCTACCGACTGAGCTAGCCGGGCAGATGTATACCAATTGTAAAGAAATGGGTGTCGTTTGTAAGAAGCGGTTAGTGCGATAGTTATTTTTGAGTCAACCTGTTTGTCCATGACTATTTGTTACATCTAAAGAACAAATGCAAAACTATTTAATCAGTTCCATTGATTTTATATTGAAAAGCCACAAATTCTGTTAGCTTTAGTGTGAAAACAATGTTGGCGCCAAAATCTCAGAAATGTTTCATTGTCAATATAGAGCCCAGTAATAATGTAAATGCATTATAAAGCATATATATATATGATATACGTTCGAATTCGATTCATTAGGCTATCACATTTTGTATTGTGTTTCTTGACCATTTTTGATTACGTCAAAGGCAGATTATTCAGAGAGAAGGCAAAATGCCACTATCCAGATTTGCGATGTTTAAGTTCTATTTTGCCCGAATGTATTGCTAAGACCGCGTGGCCTAATGGATAAGGCGTCTGACTTCGAATCAGAAGATTGCGAGTTCGAGTCTCGTCGTGGTCGAAGACTTTTTGCAGTAGCATGACCGAGGAATTTCGGCAGGCGATTTCTAAATAGCGATCCGTATTCACACGGCAATGTCAAAGTCAGCACAAGTTTTCGATCAACAAATATAAGATATCCTTGCAAATACTTTTTTCTTCTTCCTGAAATGAGAAATAAAATGCAGTCACTATATATATCTACATCTTTTGTATACCTTTATTGGATCAGATCACCCTGTAGAAATATACGGCGTATATTAAATGCGCGATCTTGAAACAGATTTTCAATGGAATCGGCATTCAGAGTCCGATTTCGTGTTTTGATTTTGAAAAAGACACTTTTGGCACGAAATTCACGGGTACGGCTGCGATCAAGTAAAATGATAGCAGGAACTCGTGCACTTTTATAGACCACCGTTTATGAAATCGATTTATGTCTAATAAACATTAGGTGGCAAATATAAAACTCACTAGATTGCAGTTATCGTGTATTTTTCCGTCTTCTGCAAAGTGCCAAACGATACAATAAAAATTAACCGCCCAACGTGGGGCTCGAACCCACGACCCCGAGATTAAGAGTCTCGTGCTCTACCGACTGAGCTAGCCGGGCAGATGTATACCAATTGTAAAGAAATGGGTGTCGTTTGTAAGAAGCGGTTAGTGCGATAGTTATTTTTGAGTCAACCTGTTTGTCCATGACTATTTGTTACATCTAAAGAACAAATGCAAAACTATTTAATCAGTTCCATTGATTTTATATTGAAAAGCCACAAATTCTGTTAGCTTTAGTGTGAAAACAATGTTGGCGCCAAAATCTCAGAAATGTTTCATTGTCAATATAGAGCCCAGTAATAATGTAAATGCATTATAAAGCATATATATATATGATATACGTTCGAATTCGATTCATTAGGCTATCACATTTTGTATTGTGTTTCTTGACCATTTTTGATTACGTCAAAGGCAGATTATTCAGAGAGAAGGCAAAATGCCACTATCCAGATTTGCGATGTTTAAGTTCTATTTTGCCCGAATGTATTGCTAAGACCGCGTGGCCTAATGGATAAGGCGTCTGACTTCGAATCAGAAGATTGCGAGTTCGAGTCTCGTCGTGGTCGAAGACTTTTTGCAGTAGCATGACCGAGGAATTTCGGCAGGCGATTTCTAAATAGCGATCCGTATTCACACGGCAATGTCAAAGTCAGCACAAGTTTTCGATCAACAAATATAAGATATCCTTGCAAATACTTTTTTCTTCTTCCTGAAATGAGAAATAAAATGCAGTCACTATATATATCTACATCTTTTGTATACCTTTATTGGATCAGATCACCCTGTAGAAATATACGGCGTATATTAAATGCGCGATCTTGAAACAGATTTTCAATGGAATCGGCATTCAGAGTCCGATTTCGTGTTTTGATTTTGAAAAAGACACTTTTGGCACGAAATTCACGGGTACGGCTGCGATCAAGTAAAATGATAGCAGGAACTCGTGCACTTTTATAGACCACCGTTTATGAAATCGATTTATGTCTAATAAACATTAGGTGGCAAATATAAAACTCACTAGATTGCAGTTATCGTGTATTTTTCCGTCTTCTACAAAGTGCCAAACGATACAATAAAAATTAACCGCCCAACGTGGGGCTCGAACCCACGACCCCGAGATTAAGAGTCTCGTGCTCTACCGACTGAGCTAGCCGGGCAGATGTATACCAATTGTAAAGAAATGGGTGTCGTTTGTAAGAAGCGGTTAGTGCGATAGTTATTTTTGAGTCAACCTGTTTGTCCATGACTATTTGTTACATCTAAAGAACAAATGCAAAACTATTTAATCAGTTCCATTGATTTTATATTGAAAAGCCACAAATTCTGTTAGCTTTAGTGTGAAAACAATGTTGGCGCCAAAATCTCAGAAATGTTTCATTGTCAATATAGAGCCCAGTAATAATGTAAATGCATTATAAAGCATATATATATATGATATACGTTCGAATTCGATTCATTAGGCTATCACATTTTGTATTGTGTTTCTTGACCATTTTTGATTACGTCAAAGGCAGATTATTCAGAGAGAAGGCAAAATGCCACTATCCAGATTTGCGATGTTTAAGTTCTATTTTGCCCGAATGTATTGCTAAGACCGCGTGGCCTAATGGATAAGGCGTCTGACTTCGAATCAGAAGATTGCGAGTTCGAGTCTCGTCGTGGTCGAAGACTTTTTGCAGTAGCATGACCGAGGAATTTCGGCAGGCGATTTCTAAATAGCGATCCGTATTCACACGGCAATGTCAAAGTCAGCACAAGTTTTCGATCAACAAATATAAGATATCCTTGCAAATACTTTTTTCTTCTTCCTGAAATGAGAAATAAAATGCAGTCACTATATATATCTACATCTTTTGTATACCTTTATTGGATCAGATCACCCTGTAGAAATATACGGCGTATATTAAATGCGCGATCTTGAAACAGATTTTCAATGGAATCGGCATTCAGAGTCCGATTTCGTGTTTTGATTTTGAAAAAGACACTTTTGGCACGAAATTCACGGGTACGGCTGCGATCAAGTAAAATGATAGCAGGAACTCGTGCACTTTTATAGACCACCGTTTATGAAATCGATTTATGTCTAATAAACATTAGGTGGCAAATATAAAACTCACTAGATTGCAGTTATCGTGTATTTTTCCGTCTTCTACAAAGTGCCAAACGATACAATAAAAATTAACCGCCCAACGTGGGGCTCGAACCCACGACCCCGAGATTAAGAGTCTCGTGCTCTACCGACTGAGCTAGCCGGGCAGATGTATACCAATTGTAAAGAAATGGGTGTCGTTTGTAAGAAGCGGTTAGTGCGATAGTTATTTTTGAGTCAACCTGTTTGTCCATGACTATTTGTTACATCTAAAGAACAAATGCAAAACTATTTAATCAGTTCCATTGATTTTATATTGAAAAGCCACAAATTCTGTTAGCTTTAGTGTGAAAACAATGTTGGCGCCAAAATCTCAGAAATGTTTCATTGTCAATATAGAGCCCAGTAATAATGTAAATGCATTATAAAGCATATATATATATGATATACGTTCGAATTCGATTCATTAGGCTATCACATTTTGTATTGTGTTTCTTGACCATTTTTGATTACGTCAAAGGCAGATTATTCAGAGAGAAGGCAAAATGCCACTATCCAGATTTGCGATGTTTAAGTTCTATTTTGCCCGAATGTATTGCTAAGACCGCGTGGCCTAATGGATAAGGCGTCTGACTTCGAATCAGAAGATTGCGAGTTCGAGTCTCGTCGTGGTCGAAGACTTTTTGCAGTAGCATGACCGAGGAATTTCGGCAGGCGATTTCTAAATAGCGATCCGTATTCACACGGCAATGTCAAAGTCAGCACAAGTTTTCGATCAACAAATATAAGATATCCTTGCAAATACTTTTTTCTTCTTCCTGAAATGAGAAATAAAATGCAGTCACTATATATATCTACATCTTTTGTATACCTTTATTGGATCAGATCACCCTGTAGAAATATACGGCGTATATTAAATGCGCGATCTTGAAACAGATTTTCAATGGAATCGGCATTCAGAGTCCGATTTCGTGTTTTGATTTTGAAAAAGACACTTTTGGCACGAAATTCACGGGTACGGCTGCGATCAAGTAAAATGATAGCAGGAACTCGTGCACTTTTATAGACCACCGTTTATGAAATCGATTTATGTCTAATAAACATTAGGTGGCAAATATAAAACTCACTAGATTGCAGTTATCGTGTATTTTTCCGTCTTCTGCAAAGTGCCAAACGATACAATAAAAATTAACCGCCCAACGTGGGGCTCGAACCCACGACCCCGAGATTAAGAGTCTCGTGCTCTACCGACTGAGCTAGCCGGGCAGATGTATACCAATTGTAAAGAAATGGGTGTCGTTTGTAAGAAGCGGTTAGTGCGATAGTTATTTTTGAGTCAACCTGTTTGTCCATGACTATTTGTTACATCTAAAGAACAAATGCAAAACTATTTAATCAGTTCCATTGATTTTATATTGAAAAGCCACAAATTCTGTTAGCTTTAGTGTGAAAACAATGTTGGCGCCAAAATCTCAGAAATGTTTCATTGTCAATATAGAGCCCAGTAATAATGTAAATGCATTATAAAGCATATATATATATGATATACGTTCGAATTCGATTCATTAGGCTATCACATTTTGTATTGTGTTTCTTGACCATTTTTGATTACGTCAAAGGCAGATTATTCAGAGAGAAGGCAAAATGCCACTATCCAGATTTGCGATGTTTAAGTTCTATTTTGCCCGAATGTATTGCTAAGACCGCGTGGCCTAATGGATAAGGCGTCTGACTTCGAATCAGAAGATTGCGAGTTCGAGTCTCGTCGTGGTCGAAGACTTTTTGCAGTAGCATGACCGAGGAATTTCGGCAGGCGATTTCTAAATAGCGATCCGTATTCACACGGCAATGTCAAAGTCAGCACAAGTTTTCGATCAACAAATATAAGATATCCTTGCAAATACTTTTTTCTTCTTCCTGAAATGAGAAATAAAATGCAGTCACTATATATATCTACATCTTTTGTATACCTTTATTGGATCAGATCACCCTGTAGAAATATACGGCGTATATTAAATGCGCGATCTTGAAACAGATTTTCAATGGAATCGGCATTCAGAGTCCGATTTCGTGTTTTGATTTTGAAAAAGACACTTTTGGCACGAAATTCACGGGTACGGCTGCGATCAAGTAAAATGATAGCAGGAACTCGTGCACTTTTATAGACCACCGTTTATGAAATCGATTTATGTCTAATAAACATTAGGTGGCAAATATAAAACTCACTAGATTGCAGTTATCGTGTATTTTTCCGTCTTCTGCAAAGTGCCAAACGATACAATAAAAATTAACCGCCCAACGTGGGGCTCGAACCCACGACCCCGAGATTAAGAGTCTCGTGCTCTACCGACTGAGCTAGCCGGGCAGATGTATACCAATTGTAAAGAAATGGGTGTCGTTTGTAAGAAGCGGTTAGTGCGATAGTTATTTTTGAGTCAACCTGTTTGTCCATGACTATTTGTTACATCTAAAGAACAAATGCAAAACTATTTAATCAGTTCCATTGATTTTATATTGAAAAGCCACAAATTCTGTTAGCTTTAGTGTGAAAACAATGTTGGCGCCAAAATCTCAGAAATGTTTCATTGTCAATATAGAGCCCAGTAATAATGTAAATGCATTATAAAGCATATATATATATGATATACGTTCGAATTCGATTCATTAGGCTATCACATTTTGTATTGTGTTTCTTGACCATTTTTGATTACGTCAAAGGCAGATTATTCAGAGAGAAGGCAAAATGCCACTATCCAGATTTGCGATGTTTAAGTTCTATTTTGCCCGAATGTATTGCTAAGACCGCGTGGCCTAATGGATAAGGCGTCTGACTTCGAATCAGAAGATTGCGAGTTCGAGTCTCGTCGTGGTCGAAGACTTTTTGCAGTAGCATGACCGAGGAATTTCGGCAGGCGATTTCTAAATAGCGATCCGTATTCACACGGCAATGTCAAAGTCAGCACAAGTTTTCGATCAACAAATATAAGATATCCTTGCAAATACTTTTTTCTTCTTCCTGAAATGAGAAATAAAATGCAGTCACTATATATATCTACATCTTTTGTATACCTTTATTGGATCAGATCACCCTGTAGAAATATACGGCGTATATTAAATGCGCGATCTTGAAACAGATTTTCAATGGAATCGGCATTCAGAGTCCGATTTCGTGTTTTGATTTTGAAAAAGACACTTTTGGCACGAAATTCACGGGTACGGCTGCGATCAAGTAAAATGATAGCAGGAACTCGTGCACTTTTATAGACCACCGTTTATGAAATCGATTTATGTCTAATAAACATTAGGTGGCAAATATAAAACTCACTAGATTGCAGTTATCGTGTATTTTTCCGTCTTCTGCAAAGTGCCAAACGATACAATAAAAATTAACCGCCCAACGTGGGGCTCGAACCCACGACCCCGAGATTAAGAGTCTCGTGCTCTACCGACTGAGCTAGCCGGGCAGATGTATACCAATTGTAAAGAAATGGGTGTCGTTTGTAAGAAGCGGTTAGTGCGATAGTTATTTTTGAGTCAACCTGTTTGTCCATGACTATTTGTTACATCTAAAGAACAAATGCAAAACTATTTAATCAGTTCCATTGATTTTATATTGAAAAGCCACAAATTCTGTTAGCTTTAGTGTGAAAACAATGTTGGCGCCAAAATCTCAGAAATGTTTCATTGTCAATATAGAGCCCAGTAATAATGTAAATGCATTATAAAGCATATATATATATGATATACGTTCGAATTCGATTCATTAGGCTATCACATTTTGTATTGTGTTTCTTGACCATTTTTGATTACGTCAAAGGCAGATTATTCAGAGAGAAGGCAAAATGCCACTATCCAGATTTGCGATGTTTAAGTTCTATTTTGCCCGAATGTATTGCTAAGACCGCGTGGCCTAATGGATAAGGCGTCTGACTTCGAATCAGAAGATTGCGAGTTCGAGTCTCGTCGTGGTCGAAGACTTTTTGCAGTAGCATGACCGAGGAATTTCGGCAGGCGATTTCTAAATAGCGATCCGTATTCACACGGCAATGTCAAAGTCAGCACAAGTTTTCGATCAACAAATATAAGATATCCTTGCAAATACTTTTTTCTTCTTCCTGAAATGAGAAATAAAATGCAGTCACTATATATATCTACATCTTTTGTATACCTTTATTGGATCAGATCACCCTGTAGAAATATACGGCGTATATTAAATGCGCGATCTTGAAACAGATTTTCAATGGAATCGGCATTCAGAGTCCGATTTCGTGTTTTGATTTTGAAAAAGACACTTTTGGCACGAAATTCACGGGTACGGCTGCGATCAAGTAAAATGATAGCAGGAACTCGTGCACTTTTATAGACCACCGTTTATGAAATCGATTTATGTCTAATAAACATTAGGTGGCAAATATAAAACTCACTAGATTGCAGTTATCGTGTATTTTTCCGTCTTCTACAAAGTGCCAAACGATACAATAAAAATTAACCGCCCAACGTGGGGCTCGAACCCACGACCCCGAGATTAAGAGTCTCGTGCTCTACCGACTGAGCTAGCCGGGCAGATGTATACCAATTGTAAAGAAATGGGTGTCGTTTGTAAGAAGCGGTTAGTGCGATAGTTATTTTTGAGTCAACCTGTTTGTCCATGACTATTTGTTACATCTAAAGAACAAATGCAAAACTATTTAATCAGTTCCATTGATTTTATATTGAAAAGCCACAAATTCTGTTAGCTTTAGTGTGAAAACAATGTTGGCGCCAAAATCTCAGAAATGTTTCATTGTCAATATAGAGCCCAGTAATAATGTAAATGCATTATAAAGCATATATATATATGATATACGTTCGAATTCGATTCATTAGGCTATCACATTTTGTATTGTGTTTCTTGACCATTTTTGATTACGTCAAAGGCAGATTATTCAGAGAGAAGGCAAAATGCCACTATCCAGATTTGCGATGTTTAAGTTCTATTTTGCCCGAATGTATTGCTAAGACCGCGTGGCCTAATGGATAAGGCGTCTGACTTCGAATCAGAAGATTGCGAGTTCGAGTCTCGTCGTGGTCAAAGACTTTTTGCAGTAGCATGACCGAGGAATTTCGGCAGGCGATTTCTAAATAGCGATCCGTATTCACACGGCAATGTCAAAGTCAGCACAAGTTTTCGATCAACAAATATAAGATATCCTTGCAAATACTTTTTTCTTCTTCCTGAAATGAGAAATAAAATGCAGTCACTATATATATCTACATCTTTTGTATACCTTTATTGGATCAGATCACCCTGTAGAAATATACGGCGTATATTAAATGCGCGATCTTGAAACAGATTTTCAATGGAATCGGCATTCAGAGTCCGATTTCGTGTTTTGATTTTGAAAAAGACACTTTTGGCACGAAATTCACGGGTACGGCTGCGATCAAGTAAAATGATAGCAGGAACTCGTGCACTTTTATAGACCACCGTTTATGAAATCGATTTATGTCTAATAAACATTAGGTGGCAAATATAAAACTCACTAGATTGCAGTTATCGTGTATTTTTCCGTCTTCTGCAAAGTGCCAAACGATACAATAAAAATTAACCGCCCAACGTGGGGCTCGAACCCACGACCCCGAGATTAAGAGTCTCGTGCTCTACCGACTGAGCTAGCCGGGCAGATGTATACCAATTGTAAAGAAATGGGTGTCGTTTGTAAGAAGCGGTTAGTGCGATAGTTATTTTTGAGTCAACCTGTTTGTCCATGACTATTTGTTACATCTAAAGAACAAATGCAAAACTATTTAATCAGTTCCATTGATTTTATATTGAAAAGCCACAAATTCTGTTAGCTTTAGTGTGAAAACAATGTTGGCGCCAAAATCTCAGAAATGTTTCATTGTCAATATAGAGCCCAGTAATAATGTAAATGCATTATAAAGCATATATATATATGATATACGTTCGAATTCGATTCATTAGGCTATCACATTTTGTATTGTGTTTCTTGACCATTTTTGATTACGTCAAAGGCAGATTATTCAGAGAGAAGGCAAAATGCCACTATCCAGATTTGCGATGTTTAAGTTCTATTTTGCCCGAATGTATTGCTAAGACCGCGTGGCCTAATGGATAAGGCGTCTGACTTCGAATCAGAAGATTGCGAGTTCGAGTCTCGTCGTGGTCGAAGACTTTTTGCAGTAGCATGACCGAGGAATTTCGGCAGGCGATTTCTAAATAGCGATCCGTATTCACACGGCAATGTCAAAGTCAGCACAAGTTTTCGATCAACAAATATAAGATATCCTTGCAAATACTTTTTTCTTCTTCCTGAAATGAGAAATAAAATGCAGTCACTATATATATCTACATCTTTTGTATACCTTTATTGGATCAGATCACCCTGTAGAAATATACGGCGTATATTAAATGCGCGATCTTGAAACAGATTTTCAATGGAATCGGCATTCAGAGTCCGATTTCGTGTTTTGATTTTGAAAAAGACACTTTTGGCACGAAATTCACGGGTACGGCTGCGATCAAGTAAAATGATAGCAGGAACTCGTGCACTTTTATAGACCACCGTTTATGAAATCGATTTATGTCTAATAAACATTAGGTGGCAAATATAAAACTCACTAGATTGCAGTTATCGTGTATTTTTCCGTCTTCTGCAAAGTGCCAAACGATACAATAAAAATTAACCGCCCAACGTGGGGCTCGAACCCACGACCCCGAGATTAAGAGTCTCGTGCTCTACCGACTGAGCTAGCCGGGCAGATGTATACCAATTGTAAAGAAATGGGTGTCGTTTGTAAGAAGCGGTTAGTGCGATAGTTATTTTTGAGTCAACCTGTTTGTCCATGACTATTTGTTACATCTAAAGAACAAATGCAAAACTATTTAATCAGTTCCATTGATTTTATATTGAAAAGCCACAAATTCTGTTAGCTTTAGTGTGAAAACAATGTTGGCGCCAAAATCTCAGAAATGTTTCATTGTCAATATAGAGCCCAGTAATAATGTAAATGCATTATAAAGCATATATATATATGATATACGTTCGAATTCGATTCATTAGGCTATCACATTTTGTATTGTGTTTCTTGACCATTTTTGATTACGTCAAAGGCAGATTATTCAGAGAGAAGGCAAAATGCCACTATCCAGATTTGCGATGTTTAAGTTCTATTTTGCCCGAATGTATTGCTAAGACCGCGTGGCCTAATGGATAAGGCGTCTGACTTCGAATCAGAAGATTGCGAGTTCGAGTCTCGTCGTGGTCGAAGACTTTTTGCAGTAGCATGACCGAGGAATTTCGGCAGGCGATTTCTAAATAGCGATCCGTATTCACACGGCAATGTCAAAGTCAGCACAAGTTTTCGATCAACAAATATAAGATATCCTTGCAAATACTTTTTTCTTCTTCCTGAAATGAGAAATAAAATGCAGTCACTATATATATCTACATCTTTTGTATACCTTTATTGGATCAGATCACCCTGTAGAAATATACGGCGTATATTAAATGCGCGATCTTGAAACAGATTTTCAATGGAATCGGCATTCAGAGTCCGATTTCGTGTTTTGATTTTGAAAAAGACACTTTTGGCACGAAATTCACGGGTACGGCTGCGATCAAGTAAAATGATAGCAGGAACTCGTGCACTTTTATAGACCACCGTTTATGAAATCGATTTATGTCTAATAAACATTAGGTGGCAAATATAAAACTCACTAGATTGCAGTTATCGTGTATTTTTCCGTCTTCTACAAAGTGCCAAACGATACAATAAAAATTAACCGCCCAACGTGGGGCTCGAACCCACGACCCCGAGATTAAGAGTCTCGTGCTCTACCGACTGAGCTAGCCGGGCAGATGTATACCAATTGTAAAGAAATGGGTGTCGTTTGTAAGAAGCGGTTAGTGCGATAGTTATTTTTGAGTCAACCTGTTTGTCCATGACTATTTGTTACATCTAAAGAACAAATGCAAAACTATTTAATCAGTTCCATTGATTTTATATTGAAAAGCCACAAATTCTGTTAGCTTTAGTGTGAAAACAATGTTGGCGCCAAAATCTCAGAAATGTTTCATTGTCAATATAGAGCCCAGTAATAATGTAAATGCATTATAAAGCATATATATATATGATATACGTTCGAATTCGATTCATTAGGCTATCACATTTTGTATTGTGTTTCTTGACCATTTTTGATTACGTCAAAGGCAGATTATTCAGAGAGAAGGCAAAATGCCACTATCCAGATTTGCGATGTTTAAGTTCTATTTTGCCCGAATGTATTGCTAAGACCGCGTGGCCTAATGGATAAGGCGTCTGACTTCGAATCAGAAGATTGCGAGTTCGAGTCTCGTCGTGGTCGAAGACTTTTTGCAGTAGCATGACCGAGGAATTTCGGCAGGCGATTTCTAAATAGCGATCCGTATTCACACGGCAATGTCAAAGTCAGCACAAGTTTTCGATCAACAAATATAAGATATCCTTGCAAATACTTTTTTCTTCTTCCTGAAATGAGAAATAAAATGCAGTCACTATATATATCTACATCTTTTGTATACCTTTATTGGATCAGATCACCCTGTAGAAATATACGGCGTATATTAAATGCGCGATCTTGAAACAGATTTTCAATGGAATCGGCATTCAGAGTCCGATTTCGTGTTTTGATTTTGAAAAAGACACTTTTGGCACGAAATTCACGGGTACGGCTGCGATCAAGTAAAATGATAGCAGGAACTCGTGCACTTTTATAGACCACCGTTTATGAAATCGATTTATGTCTAATAAACATTAGGTGGCAAATATAAAACTCACTAGATTGCAGTTATCGTGTATTTTTCCGTCTTCTACAAAGTGCCAAACGATACAATAAAAATTAACCGCCCAACGTGGGGCTCGAACCCACGACCCCGAGATTAAGAGTCTCGTGCTCTACCGACTGAGCTAGCCGGGCAGATGTATACCAATTGTAAAGAAATGGGTGTCGTTTGTAAGAAGCGGTTAGTGCGATAGTTATTTTTGAGTCAACCTGTTTGTCCATGACTATTTGTTACATCTAAAGAACAAATGCAAAACTATTTAATCAGTTCCATTGATTTTATATTGAAAAGCCACAAATTCTGTTAGCTTTAGTGTGAAAACAATGTTGGCGCCAAAATCTCAGAAATGTTTCATTGTCAATATAGAGCCCAGTAATAATGTAAATGCATTATAAAGCATATATATATATGATATACGTTCGAATTCGATTCATTAGGCTATCACATTTTGTATTGTGTTTCTTGACCATTTTTGATTACGTCAAAGGCAGATTATTCAGAGAGAAGGCAAAATGCCACTATCCAGATTTGCGATGTTTAAGTTCTATTTTGCCCGAATGTATTGCTAAGACCGCGTGGCCTAATGGATAAGGCGTCTGACTTCGAATCAGAAGATTGCGAGTTCGAGTCTCGTCGTGGTCGAAGACTTTTTGCAGTAGCATGACCGAGGAATTTCGGCAGGCGATTTCTAAATAGCGATCCGTATTCACACGGCAATGTCAAAGTCAGCACAAGTTTTCGATCAACAAATATAAGATATCCTTGCAAATACTTTTTTCTTCTTCCTGAAATGAGAAATAAAATGCAGTCACTATATATATCTACATCTTTTGTATACCTTTATTGGATCAGATCACCCTGTAGAAATATACGGCGTATATTAAATGCGCGATCTTGAAACAGATTTTCAATGGAATCGGCATTCAGAGTCCGATTTCGTGTTTTGATTTTGAAAAAGACACTTTTGGCACGAAATTCACGGGTACGGCTGCGATCAAGTAAAATGATAGCAGGAACTCGTGCACTTTTATAGACCACCGTTTATGAAATCGATTTATGTCTAATAAACATTAGGTGGCAAATATAAAACTCACTAGATTGCAGTTATCGTGTATTTTTCCGTCTTCTGCAAAGTGCCAAACGATACAATAAAAATTAACCGCCCAACGTGGGGCTCGAACCCACGACCCCGAGATTAAGAGTCTCGTGCTCTACCGACTGAGCTAGCCGGGCAGATGTATACCAATTGTAAAGAAATGGGTGTCGTTTGTAAGAAGCGGTTAGTGCGATAGTTATTTTTGAGTCAACCTGTTTGTCCATGACTATTTGTTACATCTAAAGAACAAATGCAAAACTATTTAATCAGTTCCATTGATTTTATATTGAAAAGCCACAAATTCTGTTAGCTTTAGTGTGAAAACAATGTTGGCGCCAAAATCTCAGAAATGTTTCATTGTCAATATAGAGCCCAGTAATAATGTAAATGCATTATAAAGCATATATATATATGATATACGTTCGAATTCGATTCATTAGGCTATCACATTTTGTATTGTGTTTCTTGACCATTTTTGATTACGTCAAAGGCAGATTATTCAGAGAGAAGGCAAAATGCCACTATCCAGATTTGCGATGTTTAAGTTCTATTTTGCCCGAATGTATTGCTAAGACCGCGTGGCCTAATGGATAAGGCGTCTGACTTCGAATCAGAAGATTGCGAGTTCGAGTCTCGTCGTGGTCGAAGACTTTTTGCAGTAGCATGACCGAGGAATTTCGGCAGGCGATTTCTAAATAGCGATCCGTATTCACACGGCAATGTCAAAGTCAGCACAAGTTTTCGATCAACAAATATAAGATATCCTTGCAAATACTTTTTTCTTCTTCCTGAAATGAGAAATAAAATGCAGTCACTATATATATCTACATCTTTTGTATACCTTTATTGGATCAGATCACCCTGTAGAAATATACGGCGTATATTAAATGCGCGATCTTGAAACAGATTTTCAATGGAATCGGCATTCAGAGTCCGATTTCGTGTTTTGATTTTGAAAAAGACACTTTTGGCACGAAATTCACGGGTACGGCTGCGATCAAGTAAAATGATAGCAGGAACTCGTGCACTTTTATAGACCACCGTTTATGAAATCGATTTATGTCTAATAAACATTAGGTGGCAAATATAAAACTCACTAGATTGCAGTTATCGTGTATTTTTCCGTCTTCTACAAAGTGCCAAACGATACAATAAAAATTAACCGCCCAACGTGGGGCTCGAACCCACGACCCCGAGATTAAGAGTCTCGTGCTCTACCGACTGAGCTAGCCGGGCAGATGTATACCAATTGTAAAGAAATGGGTGTCGTTTGTAAGAAGCGGTTAGTGCGATAGTTATTTTTGAGTCAACCTGTTTGTCCATGACTATTTGTTACATCTAAAGAACAAATGCAAAACTATTTAATCAGTTCCATTGATTTTATATTGAAAAGCCACAAATTCTGTTAGCTTTAGTGTGAAAACAATGTTGGCGCCAAAATCTCAGAAATGTTTCATTGTCAATATAGAGCCCAGTAATAATGTAAATGCATTATAAAGCATATATATATATGATATACGTTCGAATTCGATTCATTAGGCTATCACATTTTGTATTGTGTTTCTTGACCATTTTTGATTACGTCAAAGGCAGATTATTCAGAGAGAAGGCAAAATGCCACTATCCAGATTTGCGATGTTTAAGTTCTATTTTGCCCGAATGTATTGCTAAGACCGCGTGGCCTAATGGATAAGGCGTCTGACTTCGAATCAGAAGATTGCGAGTTCGAGTCTCGTCGTGGTCGAAGACTTTTTGCAGTAGCATGACCGAGGAATTTCGGCAGGCGATTTCTAAATAGCGATCCGTATTCACACGGCAATGTCAAAGTCAGCACAAGTTTTCGATCAACAAATATAAGATATCCTTGCAAATACTTTTTTCTTCTTCCTGAAATGAGAAATAAAATGCAGTCACTATATATATCTACATCTTTTGTATACCTTTATTGGATCAGATCACCCTGTAGAAATATACGGCGTATATTAAATGCGCGATCTTGAAACAGATTTTCAATGGAATCGGCATTCAGAGTCCGATTTCGTGTTTTGATTTTGAAAAAGACACTTTTGGCACGAAATTCACGGGTACGGCTGCGATCAAGTAAAATGATAGCAGGAACTCGTGCACTTTTATAGACCACCGTTTATGAAATCGATTTATGTCTAATAAACATTAGGTGGCAAATATAAAACTCACTAGATTGCAGTTATCGTGTATTTTTCCGTCTTCTACAAAGTGCCAAACGATACAATAAAAATTAACCGCCCAACGTGGGGCTCGAACCCACGACCCCGAGATTAAGAGTCTCGTGCTCTACCGACTGAGCTAGCCGGGCAGATGTATACCAATTGTAAAGAAATGGGTGTCGTTTGTAAGAAGCGGTTAGTGCGATAGTTATTTTTGAGTCAACCTGTTTGTCCATGACTATTTGTTACATCTAAAGAACAAATGCAAAACTATTTAATCAGTTCCATTGATTTTATATTGAAAAGCCACAAATTCTGTTAGCTTTAGTGTGAAAACAATGTTGGCGCCAAAATCTCAGAAATGTTTCATTGTCAATATAGAGCCCAGTAATAATGTAAATGCATTATAAAGCATATATATATATGATATACGTTCGAATTCGATTCATTAGGCTATCACATTTTGTATTGTGTTTCTTGACCATTTTTGATTACGTCAAAGGCAGATTATTCAGAGAGAAGGCAAAATGCCACTATCCAGATTTGCGATGTTTAAGTTCTATTTTGCCCGAATGTATTGCTAAGACCGCGTGGCCTAATGGATAAGGCGTCTGACTTCGAATCAGAAGATTGCGAGTTCGAGTCTCGTCGTGGTCGAAGACTTTTTGCAGTAGCATGACCGAGGAATTTCGGCAGGCGATTTCTAAATAGCGATCCGTATTCACACGGCAATGTCAAAGTCAGCACAAGTTTTCGATCAACAAATATAAGATATCCTTGCAAATACTTTTTTCTTCTTCCTGAAATGAGAAATAAAATGCAGTCACTATATATATCTACATCTTTTGTATACCTTTATTGGATCAGATCACCCTGTAGAAATATACGGCGTATATTAAATGCGCGATCTTGAAACAGATTTTCAATGGAATCGGCATTCAGAGTCCGATTTCGTGTTTTGATTTTGAAAAAGACACTTTTGGCACGAAATTCACGGGTACGGCTGCGATCAAGTAAAATGATAGCAGGAACTCGTGCACTTTTATAGACCACCGTTTATGAAATCGATTTATGTCTAATAAACATTAGGTGGCAAATATAAAACTCACTAGATTGCAGTTATCGTGTATTTTTCCGTCTTCTACAAAGTGCCAAACGATACAATAAAAATTAACCGCCCAACGTGGGGCTCGAACCCACGACCCCGAGATTAAGAGTCTCGTGCTCTACCGACTGAGCTAGCCGGGCAGATGTATACCAATTGTAAAGAAATGGGTGTCGTTTGTAAGAAGCGGTTAGTGCGATAGTTATTTTTGAGTCAACCTGTTTGTCCATGACTATTTGTTACATCTAAAGAACAAATGCAAAACTATTTAATCAGTTCCATTGATTTTATATTGAAAAGCCACAAATTCTGTTAGCTTTAGTGTGAAAACAATGTTGGCGCCAAAATCTCAGAAATGTTTCATTGTCAATATAGAGCCCAGTAATAATGTAAATGCATTATAAAGCATATATATATATGATATACGTTCGAATTCGATTCATTAGGCTATCACATTTTGTATTGTGTTTCTTGACCATTTTTGATTACGTCAAAGGCAGATTATTCAGAGAGAAGGCAAAATGCCACTATCCAGATTTGCGATGTTTAAGTTCTATTTTGCCCGAATGTATTGCTAAGACCGCGTGGCCTAATGGATAAGGCGTCTGACTTCGAATCAGAAGATTGCGAGTTCGAGTCTCGTCGTGGTCGAAGACTTTTTGCAGTAGCATGACCGAGGAATTTCGGCAGGCGATTTCTAAATAGCGATCCGTATTCACACGGCAATGTCAAAGTCAGCACAAGTTTTCGATCAACAAATATAAGATATCCTTGCAAATACTTTTTTCTTCTTCCTGAAATGAGAAATAAAATGCAGTCACTATATATATCTACATCTTTTGTATACCTTTATTGGATCAGATCACCCTGTAGAAATATACGGCGTATATTAAATGCGCGATCTTGAAACAGATTTTCAATGGAATCGGCATTCAGAGTCCGATTTCGTGTTTTGATTTTGAAAAAGACACTTTTGGCACGAAATTCACGGGTACGGCTGCGATCAAGTAAAATGATAGCAGGAACTCGTGCACTTTTATAGACCACCGTTTATGAAATCGATTTATGTCTAATAAACATTAGGTGGCAAATATAAAACTCACTAGATTGCAGTTATCGTGTATTTTTCCGTCTTCTACAAAGTGCCAAACGATACAATAAAAATTAACCGCCCAACGTGGGGCTCGAACCCACGACCCCGAGATTAAGAGTCTCGTGCTCTACCGACTGAGCTAGCCGGGCAGATGTATACCAATTGTAAAGAAATGGGTGTCGTTTGTAAGAAGCGGTTAGTGCGATAGTTATTTTTGAGTCAACCTGTTTGTCCATGACTATTTGTTACATCTAAAGAACAAATGCAAAACTATTTAATCAGTTCCATTGATTTTATATTGAAAAGCCACAAATTCTGTTAGCTTTAGTGTGAAAACAATGTTGGCGCCAAAATCTCAGAAATGTTTCATTGTCAATATAGAGCCCAGTAATAATGTAAATGCATTATAAAGCATATATATATATGATATACGTTCGAATTCGATTCATTAGGCTATCACATTTTGTATTGTGTTTCTTGACCATTTTTGATTACGTCAAAGGCAGATTATTCAGAGAGAAGGCAAAATGCCACTATCCAGATTTGCGATGTTTAAGTTCTATTTTGCCCGAATGTATTGCTAAGACCGCGTGGCCTAATGGATAAGGCGTCTGACTTCGAATCAGAAGATTGCGAGTTCGAGTCTCGTCGTGGTCGAAGACTTTTTGCAGTAGCATGACCGAGGAATTTCGGCAGGCGATTTCTAAATAGCGATCCGTATTCACACGGCAATGTCAAAGTCAGCACAAGTTTTCGATCAACAAATATAAGATATCCTTGCAAATACTTTTTTCTTCTTCCTGAAATGAGAAATAAAATGCAGTCACTATATATATCTACATCTTTTGTATACCTTTATTGGATCAGATCACCCTGTAGAAATATACGGCGTATATTAAATGCGCGATCTTGAAACAGATTTTCAATGGAATCGGCATTCAGAGTCCGATTTCGTGTTTTGATTTTGAAAAAGACACTTTTGGCACGAAATTCACGGGTACGGCTGCGATCAAGTAAAATGATAGCAGGAACTCGTGCACTTTTATAGACCACCGTTTATGAAATCGATTTATGTCTAATAAACATTAGGTGGCAAATATAAAACTCACTAGATTGCAGTTATCGTGTATTTTTCCGTCTTCTGCAAAGTGCCAAACGATACAATAAAAATTAACCGCCCAACGTGGGGCTCGAACCCACGACCCCGAGATTAAGAGTCTCGTGCTCTTTTTTTTTTTATCTTTATTATAATCAAACATCGTATTTACATATCACAGTTCAGAATTACACATCAATGAAAACAACTTTATCAATTATTGTCCTTTCTCTGAAAAGAAACATTCAATATTCTACATTTTCAATTCATATGCGTGAAATATTTCTCACGAACACAATTATCTTCATGACTATATACTCATATATAGATATCATATCATATTCTATAGAAACATATTCATATACTTATATTCTAACTCACTCTTATCTACCATTCAGCACATACATTCAAATTGATAAAAAGCTTACACAGAATACAAAGAAAAATTAGAGTGAAAAATGAATATGACGTCTTATTTTCCGACGGAGGACAAAAAATAATACAATAGAAGTATTGTTCGCACTGGGCTGGATTCCATTCCACAACGCAATCAAAATTTGAAGTATTAAATATCGAGTCAATCATCATCTATTTTAAGACATTCAATACAGAGCACAAAAATTATCAAAATATTTTGAAAAACTTTTTCACAACATTCTCACAAACACCATACAAACTATCTCTCTTACAAATCAACATAAAATAAAATAATAAAACAATTAAAGTTTTTTATTTGTCGCAAATTCTATCATCTCATCTAGTCCTTTTCTCACATCATCAGTCATCAGTTTTGGTATAGTTCTTACATCACGGAAATCTTCAGTCAACACTTTGTTAAATTTATAGAACCCTCGGTCACTGCAATCGAGTATTTCAAATTCTTTATCATCTATATGATACAATATCAGACGATTCCTCAATGTTTTTCCGATCAATATTTCGTTGCGACCTCCTGATTGTTTCAAAACAAATTTTGGAATTAACTTAATATCAGTTGCAATATTTGACGGAAATGTTTGTTTACTTTTGTCCTTTTGTTCTACCATTCTATCGCGTTGAGTTGTAACAGATAGAATATCACTGTAATTTACTTTTCTAAGCGGCGGAAATTCTGAAAGTACATTTCCTTTTGTTTTACATTTATCCTTTTCAATTATGTCAATAGATAATCCACGTTTGTTTTTATTTACATTGTTTATTTCACTATTCAATGACACAGAACATTCTTTACCTGTATCGATTGAACACAGTTCTATATTTGGACGTTCTATACCGGTTTCAATGTTACCTGTACATGCAGTAGTGGAGGCCTCAGACGGGTTCTCTTCAATGTCCATTATATCTGATGTATTTGTTGCTACCGTTTCGTCCCGTATTTGATTTGTTTCAAATGCACTATTCAAATGAATCACTTCGGTATGTTTTTCAATATTAGAAACACTATCAACAATATTGTTATATTCCTTCATACGTTTTTTGTCACGATTGACAG
This sequence comes from Mytilus trossulus, assembly GCF_036588685.1. NCBI lineage: Eukaryota > Metazoa > Mollusca > Bivalvia > Mytilida > Mytilidae > Mytilus > Mytilus trossulus. Next base: position 17,108,001 of record NC_086375.1, read on the forward strand.
TTGAATTAGACTTTCGTTTACTTTTATTGTTATCTTCATTTGAAAACATGATAGAAATACGTGCTCTATCATTTTCACCATGCACGGTAAATGTTATATTTCTAAATTGTTCACAAGCATTTTCTATGGTGCTCATCAATAAAGATGGAAGTCTCTCCATTATAAAACAATTCACCTTCGGTGGCCTCTTTCTATACGACAATGTTTACAAATACGTAAAACATTACAAACGACAGTTTTGTCATAATTAAAGAAAACAACTTACTTCTGATACAAGTTAGAATGTTTATATTCCAAAAATACGCTTGGAAATCCGAGCAATCACTTATAACATAGTAATTTTTCCTTAGACATAAACAACACGTCCAGTCAGTTAAAGGTCCACTCGACCACCAAGAGTCTCGTGCTCTACCGACTGAGCTAGCCGGGCAGATGTATACCAATTGTAAAGAAATGGGTGTCGTTTGTAAGAAGCGGTTAGTGCGATAGTTATTTTTGAGTCAACCTGTTTGTCCATGACTATTTGTTACATCTAAAGAACAAATGCAAAACTATTTAATCAGTTCCATTGATTTTATATTGAAAAGCCACAAATTCTGTTAGCTTTAGTGTGAAAACAATGTTGGCGCCAAAATCTCAGAAATGTTTCATTGTCAATATAGAGCCCAGTAATAATGTAAATGCATTATAAAGCATATATATATATGATATACGTTCGAATTCGATTCATTAGGCTATCACATTTTGTATTGTGTTTCTTGACCATTTTTGATTACGTCAAAGGCAGATTATTCAGAGAGAAGGCAAAATGCCACTATCCAGATTTGCGATGTTTAAGTTCTATTTTGCCCGAATGTATTGCTAAGACCGCGTGGCCTAATGGATAAGGCGTCTGACTTCGAATCAGAAGATTGCGAGTTCGAGTCTCGTCGTGGTCGAAGACTTTTTGCAGTAGCATGACCGAGGAATTTCGGCAGGCGATTTCTAAATAGCGATCCGTATTCACACGGCAATGTCAAAGTCAGCACAAGTTTTCGATCAACAAATATAAGATATCCTTGCAAATACTTTTTTCTTCTTCCTGAAATGAGAAATAAAATGCAGTCACTATATATATCTACATCTTTTGTATACCTTTATTGGATCAGATCACCCTGTAGAAATATACGGCGTATATTAAATGCGCGATCTTGAAACAGATTTTCAATGGAATCGGCATTCAGAGTCCGATTTCGTGTTTTGATTTTGAAAAAGACACTTTTGGCACGAAATTCACGGGTACGGCTGCGATCAAGTAAAATGATAGCAGGAACTCGTGCACTTTTATAGACCACCGTTTATGAAATCGATTTATGTCTAATAAACATTAGGTGGCAAATATAAAACTCACTAGATTGCAGTTATCGTGTATTTTTCCGTCTTCTACAAAGTGCCAAACGATACAATAAAAATTAACCGCCCAACGTGGGGCTCGAACCCACGACCCCGAGATTAAGAGTCTCGTGCTCTACCGACTGAGCTAGCCGGGCAGATGTATACCAATTGTAAAGAAATGGGTGTCGTTTGTAAGAAGCGGTTAGTGCGATAGTTATTTTTGAGTCAACCTGTTTGTCCATGACTATTTGTTACATCTAAAGAACAAATGCAAAACTATTTAATCAGTTCCATTGATTTTATATTGAAAAGCCACAAATTCTGTTAGCTTTAGTGTGAAAACAATGTTGGCGCCAAAATCTCAGAAATGTTTCATTGTCAATATAGAGCCCAGTAATAATGTAAATGCATTATAAAGCATATATATATATGATATACGTTCGAATTCGATTCATTAGGCTATCACATTTTGTATTGTGTTTCTTGACCATTTTTGATTACGTCAAAGGCAGATTATTCAGAGAGAAGGCAAAATGCCACTATCCAGATTTGCGATGTTTAAGTTCTATTTTGCCCGAATGTATTGCTAAGACCGCGTGGCCTAATGGATAAGGCGTCTGACTTCGAATCAGAAGATTGCGAGTTCGAGTCTCGTCGTGGTCGAAGACTTTTTGCAGTAGCATGACCGAGGAATTTCGGCAGGCGATTTCTAAATAGCGATCCGTATTCACACGGCAATGTCAAAGTCAGCACAAGTTTTCGATCAACAAATATAAGATATCCTTGCAAATACTTTTTTCTTCTTCCTGAAATGAGAAATAAAATGCAGTCACTATATATATCTACATCTTTTGTATACCTTTATTGGATCAGATCACCCTGTAGAAATATACGGCGTATATTAAATGCGCGATCTTGAAACAGATTTTCAATGGAATCGGCATTCAGAGTCCGATTTCGTGTTTTGATTTTGAAAAAGACACTTTTGGCACGAAATTCACGGGTACGGCTGCGATCAAGTAAAATGATAGCAGGAACTCGTGCACTTTTATAGACCACCGTTTATGAAATCGATTTATGTCTAATAAACATTAGGTGGCAAATATAAAACTCACTAGATTGCAGTTATCGTGTATTTTTCCGTCTTCTACAAAGTGCCAAACGATACAATAAAAATTAACCGCCCAACGTGGGGCTCGAACCCACGACCCCGAGATTAAGAGTCTCGTGCTCTACCGACTGAGCTAGCCGGGCAGATGTATACCAATTGTAAAGAAATGGGTGTCGTTTGTAAGAAGCGGTTAGTGCGATAGTTATTTTTGAGTCAACCTGTTTGTCCATGACTATTTGTTACATCTAAAGAACAAATGCAAAACTATTTAATCAGTTCCATTGATTTTATATTGAAAAGCCACAAATTCTGTTAGCTTTAGTGTGAAAACAATGTTGGCGCCAAAATCTCAGAAATGTTTCATTGTCAATATAGAGCCCAGTAATAATGTAAATGCATTATAAAGCATATATATATATGATATACGTTCGAATTCGATTCATTAGGCTATCACATTTTGTATTGTGTTTCTTGACCATTTTTGATTACGTCAAAGGCAGATTATTCAGAGAGAAGGCAAAATGCCACTATCCAGATTTGCGATGTTTAAGTTCTATTTTGCCCGAATGTATTGCTAAGACCGCGTGGCCTAATGGATAAGGCGTCTGACTTCGAATCAGAAGATTGCGAGTTCGAGTCTCGTCGTGGTCGAAGACTTTTTGCAGTAGCATGACCGAGGAATTTCGGCAGGCGATTTCTAAATAGCGATCCGTATTCACACGGCAATGTCAAAGTCAGCACAAGTTTTCGATCAACAAATATAAGATATCCTTGCAAATACTTTTTTCTTCTTCCTGAAATGAGAAATAAAATGCAGTCACTATATATATCTACATCTTTTGTATACCTTTATTGGATCAGATCACCCTGTAGAAATATACGGCGTATATTAAATGCGCGATCTTGAAACAGATTTTCAATGGAATCGGCATTCAGAGTCCGATTTCGTGTTTTGATTTTGAAAAAGACACTTTTGGCACGAAATTCACGGGTACGGCTGCGATCAAGTAAAATGATAGCAGGAACTCGTGCACTTTTATAGACCACCGTTTATGAAATCGATTTATGTCTAATAAACATTAGGTGGCAAATATAAAACTCACTAGATTGCAGTTATCGTGTATTTTTCCGTCTTCTACAAAGTGCCAAACGATACAATAAAAATTAACCGCCCAACGTGGGGCTCGAACCCACGACCCCGAGATTAAGAGTCTCGTGCTCTACCGACTGAGCTAGCCGGGCAGATGTATACCAATTGTAAAGAAATGGGTGTCGTTTGTAAGAAGCGGTTAGTGCGATAGTTATTTTTGAGTCAACCTGTTTGTCCATGACTATTTGTTACATCTAAAGAACAAATGCAAAACTATTTAATCAGTTCCATTGATTTTATATTGAAATGCCACAAATTCTGTTAGCTTTAGTGTGAAAACAATGTTGGCGCCAAAATCTCAGAAATGTTTCATTGTCAATATAGAGCCCAGTAATAATGTAAATGCATTATAAAGCATATATATATATGATATACGTTCGAATTCGATTCATTAGGCTATCACATTTTGTATTGTGTTTCTTGACCATTTTTGATTACGTCAAAGGCAGATTATTCAGAGAGAAGGCAAAATGCCACTATCCAGATTTGCGATGTTTAAGTTCTATTTTGCCCGAATGTATTGCTAAGACCGCGTGGCCTAATGGATAAGGCGTCTGACTTCGAATCAGAAGATTGCGAGTTCGAGTCTCGTCGTGGTCGAAGACTTTTTGCAGTAGCATGACCGAGGAATTTCGGCAGGCGATTTCTAAATAGCGATCCGTATTCACACGGCAATGTCAAAGTCAGCACAAGTTTTCGATCAACAAATATAAGATATCCTTGCAAATACTTTTTTCTTCTTCCTGAAATGAGAAATAAAATGCAGTCACTATATATATCTACATCTTTTGTATACCTTTATTGGATCAGATCACCCTGTAGAAATATACGGCGTATATTAAATGCGCGATCTTGAAACAGATTTTCAATGGAATCGGCATTCAGAGTCCGATTTCGTGTTTTGATTTTGAAAAAGACACTTTTGGCACGAAATTCACGGGTACGGCTGCGATCAAGTAAAATGATAGCAGGAACTCGTGCACTTTTATAGACCACCGTTTATGAAATCGATTTATGTCTAATAAACATTAGGTGGCAAATATAAAACTCACTAGATTGCAGTTATCGTGTATTTTTCCGTCTTCTACAAAGTGCCAAACGATACAATAAAAATTAACCGCCCAACGTGGGGCTCGAACCCACGACCCCGAGATTAAGAGTCTCGTGCTCTACCGACTGAGCTAGCCGGGCAGATGTATACCAATTGTAAAGAAATGGGTGTCGTTTGTAAGAAGCGGTTAGTGCGATAGTTATTTTTGAGTCAACCTGTTTGTCCATGACTATTTGTTACATCTAAAGAACAAATGCAAAACTATTTAATCAGTTCCATTGATTTTATATTGAAATGCCACAAATTCTGTTAGCTTTAGTGTGAAAACAATGTTGGCGCCAAAATCTCAGAAATGTTTCATTGTCAATATAGAGCCCAGTAATAATGTAAATGCATTATAAAGCATATATATATATGATATACGTTCGAATTCGATTCATTAGGCTATCACATTTTGTATTGTGTTTCTTGACCATTTTTGATTACGTCAAAGGCAGATTATTCAGAGAGAAGGCAAAATGCCACTATCCAGATTTGCGATGTTTAAGTTCTATTTTGCCCGAATGTATTGCTAAGACCGCGTGGCCTAATGGATAAGGCGTCTGACTTCGAATCAGAAGATTGCGAGTTCGAGTCTCGTCGTGGTCGAAGACTTTTTGCAGTAGCATGACCGAGGAATTTCGGCAGGCGATTTCTAAATAGCGATCCGTATTCACACGGCAATGTCAAAGTCAGCACAAGTTTTCGATCAACAAATATAAGATATCCTTGCAAATACTTTTTTCTTCTTCCTGAAATGAGAAATAAAATGCAGTCACTATATATATCTACATCTTTTGTATACCTTTATTGGATCAGATCACCCTGTAGAAATATACGGCGTATATTAAATGCGCGATCTTGAAACAGATTTTCAATGGAATCGGCATTCAGAGTCCGATTTCGTGTTTTGATTTTGAAAAAGACACTTTTGGCACGAAATTCACGGGTACGGCTGCGATCAAGTAAAATGATAGCAGGAACTCGTGCACTTTTATAGACCACCGTTTATGAAATCGATTTATGTCTAATAAACATTAGGTGGCAAATATAAAACTCACTAGATTGCAGTTATCGTGTATTTTTCCGTCTTCTACAAAGTGCCAAACGATACAATAAAAATTAACCGCCCAACGTGGGGCTCGAACCCACGACCCCGAGATTAAGAGTCTCGTGCTCTACCGACTGAGCTAGCCGGGCAGATGTATACCAATTGTAAAGAAATGGGTGTCGTTTGTAAGAAGCGGTTAGTGCGATAGTTATTTTTGAGTCAACCTGTTTGTCCATGACTATTTGTTACATCTAAAGAACAAATGCAAAACTATTTAATCAGTTCCATTGATTTTATATTGAAAAGCCACAAATTCTGTTAGCTTTAGTGTGAAAACAATGTTGGCGCCAAAATCTCAGAAATGTTTCATTGTCAATATAGAGCCCAGTAATAATGTAAATGCATTATAAAGCATATATATATATGATATACGTTCGAATTCGATTCATTAGGCTATCACATTTTGTATTGTGTTTCTTGACCATTTTTGATTACGTCAAAGGCAGATTATTCAGAGAGAAGGCAAAATGCCACTATCCAGATTTGCGATGTTTAAGTTCTATTTTGCCCGAATGTATTGCTAAGACCGCGTGGCCTAATGGATAAGGCGTCTGACTTCGAATCAGAAGATTGCGAGTTCGAGTCTCGTCGTGGTCGAAGACTTTTTGCAGTAGCATGACCGAGGAATTTCGGCAGGCGATTTCTAAATAGCGATCCGTATTCACACGGCAATGTCAAAGTCAGCACAAGTTTTCGATCAACAAATATAAGATATCCTTGCAAATACTTTTTTCTTCTTCCTGAAATGAGAAATAAAATGCAGTCACTATATATATCTACATCTTTTGTATACCTTTATTGGATCAGATCACCCTGTAGAAATATACGGCGTATATTAAATGCGCGATCTTGAAACAGATTTTCAATGGAATCGGCATTCAGAGTCCGATTTCGTGTTTTGATTTTGAAAAAGACACTTTTGGCACGAAATTCACGGGTACGGCTGCGATCAAGTAAAATGATAGCAGGAACTCGTGCACTTTTATAGACCACCGTTTATGAAATCGATTTATGTCTAATAAACATTAGGTGGCAAATATAAAACTCACTAGATTGCAGTTATCGTGTATTTTTCCGTCTTCTACAAAGTGCCAAACGATACAATAAAAATTAACCGCCCAACGTGGGGCTCGAACCCACGACCCCGAGATTAAGAGTCTCGTGCTCTTTTTTTTTTATCTTTATTATAATCAAACATCGTATTTACATATCACAGTTCAGAATTACACATCAATGAAAACAATTTTATCAATTATTGTCCTTTCTCTGAAAAGAAACATTCAATATTCTACATTTTCAATTCATATGCGCGAAATATTTCTCACGAACACAATTATCTTCATGACTATATACTCATATATAGATATCATATTATATTCTATAGAAACATATTCATATACTTATATTCTAACTCACTCTTATCTACCATTCAGCACATACATTCAAATTGATAAAAAGCTTACACAGAACACAAAGAAAAATTAGAGTGAAAAATGAATATGACGTCTTATTTTCCGACGGAGGACAAAAAATAATACAATAGAAGTATTGTTCGCACTGGGCTGGATTCCATTCCACAACGCAATCAAAATTTGAAGTATTAAATATCGAGTCAATCATCATCTATTTTAAGACATTCAAACAGAGCACAAAAATTATCAAAATATTTTGAAAAACTTTTTCACAACATTCTCACAAACACCATACAAACTATCTCTCTTACAAATCAACATAAAATAAAATAATAAAACAATTAAAGTTTTTTATTTGTCGCAAATTCTATCATCTCATCTAGTCCTTTTCTCACATCATCAGTCATCAGTTTTGGTATAGTTCTTACATCACGGAAATCTTCAGTCAACACTTTGTTAAATTTATAGAACCCTCGGTCACTGCAATCGAGTATTTCAAATTCTTTATCATCTATATGATACAATATCAGACGATTCCTCAATGTTTTTCCGATCAATATTTCGTTGCGACCTCCTGATTGTTTCAAAACAAATTTTGGAATTAACTTAATATCAGTTGCAATATTTGACGGAAATGTTTGTTTACTTTTGTCCTTTTGTTCTACCATTCTATCGCGTTGAGTTGTAACAGATAGAATATCACTGTAATTTACTTTTCTAAGCGGCGGAAATTCTGAAAGTACATTTCCTTTTGTTTTACATTTATCCTTTTCAATTATGTCAATAGATAATCCACGTTTGTTTTTATTTACATTGTTTATTTCACTATTCAATGACACAGAACATTCTTTACCTGTATCGATTGAACACAGTTCTATATTTGGACGTTCTATACCGGTTTCAATGTTACCTGTACATGCAGTAGTGGAGGCCTCAGACGGGTTCTCTTCAATGTCCATTATATCTGATGTATTTGTTGCTACCGTTTCGTCCCGTATTTGATTTGTTTCAAATGCACTATTCAAATGAATCACTTCGGTATGTTTTTCAATATTAGAAACACTATCAACAATATTGTTATATTCCTTCATACGTTTTTTGTCACGATTGACAGTTGAATTAGACTTTCGTTTACTTTTATTGTTATCTTCATTTGAAAACATGATAGAAATACGTGCTCTATCATTTTCACCATGCACGGTAAATGTTATATTTCTAAATTGTTCACAAGCATTTTCTATGGTGCTCATCAATAAAGATGGAAGTCTCTCCATTATAAAACAATTCACCTTCGGTGGCCTCTTTCTATACGACAATGTTTACAAATACGTAAAACATTACAAACGACAGTTTTGTCATAATTAAAGAAAACAACTTACTTCTGATACAAGTTAGAATGTTTATATTCCAAAAATACGCTTGGAAATCCGAGCAATCACTTATAACATAGTAATTTTTCCTTAGAAATAAACAACACGTCCAGTCAGTTAAAGGTCCACTCGACCACCAGGAGTCTCGTGCTCTACCGACTGAGCTAGCCGGGCAGATGTATACCAATTGTAAAGAAATGGGTGTCGTTTGTAAGAAGCGGTTAGTGCGATAGTTATTTTTGAGTCAACCTGTTTGTCCATGACTATTTGTTACATCTAAAGAACAAATGCAAAACTATTTAATCAGTTCCATTGATTTTATATTGAAATGCCACAAATTCTGTTAGCTTTAGTGTGAAAACAATGTTGGCGCCAAAATCTCAGAAATGTTTCATTGTCAATATAGAGCCCAGTAATAATGTAAATGCATTATAAAGCATATATATATATGATATACGTTCGAATTCGATTCATTAGGCTATCACATTTTGTATTGTGTTTCTTGACCATTTTTGATTACGTCAAAGGCAGATTATTCAGAGAGAAGGCAAAATGCCACTATCCAGATTTGCGATGTTTAAGTTCTATTTTGCCCGAATGTATTGCTAAGACCGCGTGGCCTAATGGATAAGGCGTCTGACTTCGAATCAGAAGATTGCGAGTTCGAGTCTCGTCGTGGTCGAAGACTTTTTGCAGTAGCATGACCGAGGAATTTCGGCAGGCGATTTCTAAATAGCGATCCGTATTCACACGGCAATGTCAAAGTCAGCACAAGTTTTCGATCAACAAATATAAGATATCCTTGCAAATACTTTTTTCTTCTTCCTGAAATGAGAAATAAAATGCAGTCACTATATATATCTACATCTTTTGTATACCTTTATTGGATCAGATCACCCTGTAGAAATATACGGCGTATATTAAATGCGCGATCTTGAAACAGATTTTCAATGGAATCGGCATTCAGAGTCCGATTTCGTGTTTTGATTTTGAAAAAGACACTTTTGGCACGAAATTCACGGGTACGGCTGCGATCAAGTAAAATGATAGCAGGAACTCGTGCACTTTTATAGACCACCGTTTATGAAATCGATTTATGTCTAATAAACATTAGGTGGCAAATATAAAACTCACTAGATTGCAGTTATCGTGTATTTTTCCGTCTTCTACAAAGTGCCAAACGATACAATAAAAATTAACCGCCCAACGTGGGGCTCGAACCCACGACCCCGAGATTAAGAGTCTCGTGCTCTACCGACTGAGCTAGCCGGGCAGATGTATACCAATTGTAAAGAAATGGGTGTCGTTTGTAAGAAGCGGTTAGTGCGATAGTTATTTTTGAGTCAACCTGTTTGTCCATGACTATTTGTTACATCTAAAGAACAAATGCAAAACTATTTAATCAGTTCCATTGATTTTATATTGAAAAGCCACAAATTCTGTTAGCTTTAGTGTGAAAACAATGTTGGCGCCAAAATCTCAGAAATGTTTCATTGTCAATATAGAGCCCAGTAATAATGTAAATGCATTATAAAGCATATATATATATGATATACGTTCGAATTCGATTCATTAGGCTATCACATTTTGTATTGTGTTTCTTGACCATTTTTGATTACGTCAAAGGCAGATTATTCAGAGAGAAGGCAAAATGCCACTATCCAGATTTGCGATGTTTAAGTTCTATTTTGCCCGAATGTATTGCTAAGACCGCGTGGCCTAATGGATAAGGCGTCTGACTTCGAATCAGAAGATTGCGAGTTCGAGTCTCGTCGTGGTCGAAGACTTTTTGCAGTAGCATGACCGAGGAATTTCGGCAGGCGATTTCTAAATAGCGATCCGTATTCACACGGCAATGTCAAAGTCAGCACAAGTTTTCGATCAACAAATATAAGATATCCTTGCAAATACTTTTTTCTTCTTCCTGAAATGAGAAATAAAATGCAGTCACTATATATATCTACATCTTTTGTATACCTTTATTGGATCAGATCACCCTGTAGAAATATACGGCGTATATTAAATGCGCGATCTTGAAACAGATTTTCAATGGAATCGGCATTCAGAGTCCGATTTCGTGTTTTGATTTTGAAAAAGACACTTTTGGCACGAAATTCACGGGTACGGCTGCGATCAAGTAAAATGATAGCAGGAACTCGTGCACTTTTATAGACCACCGTTTATGAAATCGATTTATGTCTAATAAACATTAGGTGGCAAATATAAAACTCACTAGATTGCAGTTATCGTGTATTTTTCCGTCTTCTACAAAGTGCCAAACGATACAATAAAAATTAACCGCCCAACGTGGGGCTCGAACCCACGACCCCGAGATTAAGAGTCTCGTGCTCTACCGACTGAGCTAGCCGGGCAGATGTATACCAATTGTAAAGAAATGGGTGTCGTTTGTAAGAAGCGGTTAGTGCGATAGTTATTTTTGAGTCAACCTGTTTGTCCATGACTATTTGTTACATCTAAAGAACAAATGCAAAACTATTTAATCAGTTCCATTGATTTTATATTGAAAAGCCACAAATTCTGTTAGCTTTAGTGTGAAAACAATGTTGGCGCCAAAATCTCAGAAATGTTTCATTGTCAATATAGAGCCCAGTAATAATGTAAATGCATTATAAAGCATATATATATATGATATACGTTCGAATTCGATTCATTAGGCTATCACATTTTGTATTGTGTTTCTTGACCATTTTTGATTACGTCAAAGGCAGATTATTCAGAGAGAAGGCAAAATGCCACTATCCAGATTTGCGATGTTTAAGTTCTATTTTGCCCGAATGTATTGCTAAGACCGCGTGGCCTAATGGATAAGGCGTCTGACTTCGAATCAGAAGATTGCGAGTTCGAGTCTCGTCGTGGTCGAAGACTTTTTGCAGTAGCATGACCGAGGAATTTCGGCAGGCGATTTCTAAATAGCGATCCGTATTCACACGGCAATGTCAAAGTCAGCACAAGTTTTCGATCAACAAATATAAGATATCCTTGCAAATACTTTTTTCTTCTTCCTGAAATGAGAAATAAAATGCAGTCACTATATATATCTACATCTTTTGTATACCTTTATTGGATCAGATCACCCTGTAGAAATATACGGCGTATATTAAATGCGCGATCTTGAAACAGATTTTCAATGGAATCGGCATTCAGAGTCCGATTTCGTGTTTTGATTTTGAAAAAGACACTTTTGGCACGAAATTCACGGGTACGGCTGCGATCAAGTAAAATGATAGCAGGAACTCGTGCACTTTTATAGACCACCGTTTATGAAATCGATTTATGTCTAATAAACATTAGGTGGCAAATATAAAACTCACTAGATTGCAGTTATCGTGTATTTTTCCGTCTTCTACAAAGTGCCAAACGATACAATAAAAATTAACCGCCCAACGTGGGGCTCGAACCCACGACCCCGAGATTAAGAGTCTCGTGCTCTACCGACTGAGCTAGCCGGGCAGATGTATACCAATTGTAAAGAAATGGGTGTCGTTTGTAAGAAGCGGTTAGTGCGATAGTTATTTTTGAGTCAACCTGTTTGTCCATGACTATTTGTTACATCTAAAGAACAAATGCAAAACTATTTAATCAGTTCCATTGATTTTATATTGAAAAGCCACAAATTCTGTTAGCTTTAGTGTGAAAACAATGTTGGCGCCAAAATCTCAGAAATGTTTCATTGTCAATATAGAGCCCAGTAATAATGTAAATGCATTATAAAGCATATATATATATGATATACGTTCGAATTCGATTCATTAGGCTATCACATTTTGTATTGTGTTTCTTGACCATTTTTGATTACGTCAAAGGCAGATTATTCAGAGAGAAGGCAAAATGCCACTATCCAGATTTGCGATGTTTAAGTTCTATTTTGCCCGAATGTATTGCTAAGACCGCGTGGCCTAATGGATAAGGCGTCTGACTTCGAATCAGAAGATTGCGAGTTCGAGTCTCGTCGTGGTCGAAGACTTTTTGCAGTAGCATGACCGAGGAATTTCGGCAGGCGATTTCTAAATAGCGATCCGTATTCACACGGCAATGTCAAAGTCAGCACAAGTTTTCGATCAACAAATATAAGATATCCTTGCAAATACTTTTTTCTTCTTCCTGAAATGAGAAATAAAATGCAGTCACTATATATATCTACATCTTTTGTATACCTTTATTGGATCAGATCACCCTGTAGAAATATACGGCGTATATTAAATGCGCGATCTTGAAACAGATTTTCAATGGAATCGGCATTCAGAGTCCGATTTCGTGTTTTGATTTTGAAAAAGACACTTTTGGCACGAAATTCACGGGTACGGCTGCGATCAAGTAAAATGATAGCAGGAACTCGTGCACTTTTATAGACCACCGTTTATGAAATCGATTTATGTCTAATAAACATTAGGTGGCAAATATAAAACTCACTAGATTGCAGTTATCGTGTATTTTTCCGTCTTCTACAAAGTGCCAAACGATACAATAAAAATTAACCGCCCAACGTGGGGCTCGAACCCACGAACCCGAGATTAAGAGTCTCGTGCTCTACCGACTGAGCTAGCCGGGCAGATGTATACCAATTGTAAAGAAATGGGTGTCGTTTGTAAGAAGCGGTTAGTGCGATAGTTATTTTTGAGTCAACCTGTTTGTCCATGACTATTTGTTACATCTAAAGAACAAATGCAAAACTATTTAATCAGTTCCATTGATTTTATATTGAAAAGCCACAAATTCTGTTAGCTTTAGTGTGAAAACAATGTTGGCGCCAAAATCTCAGAAATGTTTCATTGTCAATATAGAGCCCAGTAATAATGTAAATGCATTATAAAGCATATATATATATGATATACGTTCGAATTCGATTCATTAGGCTATCACATTTTGTATTGTGTTTCTTGACCATTTTTGATTACGTCAAAGGCAGATTATTCAGAGAGAAGGCAAAATGCCACTATCCAGATTTGCGATGTTTAAGTTCTATTTTGCCCGAATGTATTGCTAAGACCGCGTGGCCTAATGGATAAGGCGTCTGACTTCGAATCAGAAGATTGCGAGTTCGAGTCTCGTCGTGGTCGAAGACTTTTTGCAGTAGCATGACCGAGGAATTTCGGCAGGCGATTTCTAAATAGCGATCCGTATTCACACGGCAATGTCAAAGTCAGCACAAGTTTTCGATCAACAAATATAAGATATCCTTGCAAATACTTTTTTCTTCTTCCTGAAATGAGAAATAAAATGCAGTCACTATATATATCTACATCTTTTGTATACCTTTATTGGATCAGATCACCCTGTAGAAATATACGGCGTATATTAAATGCGCGATCTTGAAACAGATTTTCAATGGAATCGGCATTCAGAGTCCGATTTCGTGTTTTGATTTTGAAAAAGACACTTTTGGCACGAAATTCACGGGTACGGCTGCGATCAAGTAAAATGATAGCAGGAACTCGTGCACTTTTATAGACCACCGTTTATGAAATCGATTTATGTCTAATAAACATTAGGTGGCAAATATAAAACTCACTAGATTGCAGTTATCGTGTATTTTTCCGTCTTCTACAAAGTGCCAAACGATACAATAAAAATTAACCGCCCAACGTGGGGCTCGAACCCACGACCCCGAGATTAAGAGTCTCGTGCTCTACCGACTGAGCTAGCCGGGCAGATGTATACCAATTGTAAAGAAATGGGTGTCGTTTGTAAGAAGCGGTTAGTGCGATAGTTATTTTTGAGTCAACCTGTTTGTCCATGACTATTTGTTACATCTAAAGAACAAATGCAAAACTATTTAATCAGTTCCATTGATTTTATATTGAAAAGCCACAAATTCTGTTAGCTTTAGTGTGAAAACAATGTTGGCGCCAAAATCTCAGAAATGTTTCATTGTCAATATAGAGCCCAGTAATAATGTAAATGCATTATAAAGCATATATATATATGATATACGTTCGAATTCGATTCATTAGGCTATCACATTTTGTATTGTGTTTCTTGACCATTTTTGATTACGTCAAAGGCAGATTATTCAGAGAGAAGGCAAAATGCCACTATCCAGATTTGCGATGTTTAAGTTCTATTTTGCCCGAATGTATTGCTAAGACCGCGTGGCCTAATGGATAAGGCGTCTGACTTCGAATCAGAAGATTGCGAGTTCGAGTCTCGTCGTGGTCGAAGACTTTTTGCAGTAGCATGACCGAGGAATTTCGGCAGGCGATTTCTAAATAGCGATCCGTATTCACACGGCAATGTCAAAGTCAGCACAAGTTTTCGATCAACAAATATAAGATATCCTTGCAAATACTTTTTTCTTCTTCCTGAAATGAGAAATAAAATGCAGTCACTATATATATCTACATCTTTTGTATACCTTTATTGGATCAGATCACCCTGTAGAAATATACGGCGTATATTAAATGCGCGATCTTGAAACAGATTTTCAATGGAATCGGCATTCAGAGTCCGATTTCGTGTTTTGATTTTGAAAAAGACACTTTTGGCACGAAATTCACGGGTACGGCTGCGATCAAGTAAAATGATAGCAGGAACTCGTGCACTTTTATAGACCACCGTTTATGAAATCGATTTATGTCTAATAAACATTAGGTGGCAAATATAAAACTCACTAGATTGCAGTTATCGTGTATTTTTCCGTCTTCTACAAAGTGCCAAACGATACAATAAAAATTAACCGCCCAACGTGGGGCTCGAACCCACGACCCCGAGATTAAGAGTCTCGTGCTCTACCGACTGAGCTAGCCGGGCAGATGTATACCAATTGTAAAGAAATGGGTGTCGTTTGTAAGAAGCGGTTAGTGCGATAGTTATTTTTGAGTCAACCTGTTTGTCCATGACTATTTGTTACATCTAAAGAACAAATGCAAAACTATTTAATCAGTTCCATTGATTTTATACTGAAAAGCCACAAATTCTGTTAGCTTTAGTGTGAAAACAATGTTGGCGCCAAAATCTCAGAAATGTTTCATTGTCAATATAGAGCCCAGTAATAATGTAAATGCATTATAAAGCATATATATATATGATATACGTTCGAATTCGATTCATTAGGCTATCACATTTTGTATTGTGTTTCTTGACCATTTTTGATTACGTCAAAGGCAGATTATTCAGAGAGAAGGCAAAATGCCACTATCCAGATTTGCGATGTTTAAGTTCTATTTTGCCCGAATGTATTGCTAAGACCGCGTGGCCTAATGGATAAGGCGTCTGACTTCGAATCAGAAGATTGCGAGTTCGAGTCTCGTCGTGGTCGAAGACTTTTTGCAGTAGCATGACCGAGGAATTTCGGCAGGCGATTTCTAAATAGCGATCCGTATTCACACGGCAATGTCAAAGTCAGCACAAGTTTTCGATCAACAAATATAAGATATCCTTGCAAATACTTTTTTCTTCTTCCTGAAATGAGAAATAAAATGCAGTCACTATATATATCTACATCTTTTGTATACCTTTATTGGATCAGATCACCCTGTAGAAATATACGGCGTATATTAAATGCGCGATCTTGAAACAGATTTTCAATGGAATCGGCATTCAGAGTCCGATTTCGTGTTTTGATTTTGAAAAAGACACTTTTGGCACGAAATTCACGGGTACGGCTGCGATCAAGTAAAATGATAGCAGGAACTCGTGCACTTTTATAGACCACCGTTTATGAAATCGATTTATGTCTAATAAACATTAGGTGGCAAATATAAAACTCACTAGATTGCAGTTATCGTGTATTTTTCCGTCTTCTACAAAGTGCCAAACGATACAATAAAAATTAACCGCCCAACGTGGGGCTCGAACCCACGACCCCGAGATTAAGAGTCTCGTGCTCTACCGACTGAGCTAGCCGGGCAGATGTATACCAATTGTAAAGAAATGGGTGTCGTTTGTAAGAAGCGGTTAGTGCGATAGTTATTTTTGAGTCAACCTGTTTGTCCATGACTATTTGTTACATCTAAAGAACAAATGCAAAACTATTTAATCAGTTCCATTGATTTTATATTGAAAAGCCACAAATTCTGTTAGCTTTAGTGTGAAAACAATGTTGGCGCCAAAATCTCAGAAATGTTTCATTGTCAATATAGAGCCCAGTAATAATGTAAATGCATTATAAAGCATATATATATATGATATACGTTCGAATTCGATTCATTAGGCTATCACATTTTGTATTGTGTTTCTTGACCATTTTTGATTACGTCAAAGGCAGATTATTCAGAGAGAAGGCAAAATGCCACTATCCAGATTTGCGATGTTTAAGTTCTATTTTGCCCGAATGTATTGCTAAGACCGCGTGGCCTAATGGATAAGGCGTCTGACTTCGAATCAGAAGATTGCGAGTTCGAGTCTCGTCGTGGTCGAAGACTTTTTGCAGTAGCATGACCGAGGAATTTCGGCAGGCGATTTCTAAATAGCGATCCGTATTCACACGGCAATGTCAAAGTCAGCACAAGTTTTCGATCAACAAATATAAGATATCCTTGCAAATACTTTTTTCTTCTTCCTGAAATGAGAAATAAAATGCAGTCACTATATATATCTACATCTTTTGTATACCTTTATTGGATCAGATCACCCTGTAGAAATATACGGCGTATATTAAATGCGCGATCTTGAAACAGATTTTCAATGGAATCGGCATTCAGAGTCCGATTTCGTGTTTTGATTTTGAAAAAGACACTTTTGGCACGAAATTCACGGGTACGGCTGCGATCAAGTAAAATGATAGCAGGAACTCGTGCACTTTTATAGACCACCGTTTATGAAATCGATTTATGTCTAATAAACATTAGGTGGCAAATATAAAACTCACTAGATTGCAGTTATCGTGTATTTTTCCGTCTTCTACAAAGTGCCAAACGATACAATAAAAATTAACCGCCCAACGTGGGGCTCGAACCCACGACCCCGAGATTAAGAGTCTCGTGCTCTACCGACTGAGCTAGCCGGGCAGATGTATACCAATTGTAAAGAAATGGGTGTCGTTTGTAAGAAGCGGTTAGTGCGATAGTAATTTTTGAGTCAACCTGTTTGTCCATGACTATTTGTTACATCTAAAGAACAAATGCAAAACTATTTAATCAGTTCCATTGATTTTATATTGAAAAGCCACAAATTCTGTTAGCTTTAGTGTGAAAACAATGTTGGCGCCAAAATCTCAGAAATGTTTCATTGTCAATATAGAGCCCAGTAATAATGTAAATGCATTATAAAGCATATATATATATGATATACGTTCGAATTCGATTCATTAGGCTATCACATTTTGTATTGTGTTTCTTGACCATTTTTGATTACGTCAAAGGCAGATTATTCAGAGAGAAGGCAAAATGCCACTATCCAGATTTGCGATGTTTAAGTTCTATTTTGCCCGAATGTATTGCTAAGACCGCGTGGCCTAATGGATAAGGCGTCTGACTTCGAATCAGAAGATTGCGAGTTCGAGTCTCGTCGTGGTCGAAGACTTTTTGCAGTAGCATGACCGAGGAATTTCGGCAGGCGATTTCTAAATAGCGATCCGTATTCACACGGCAATGTCAAAGTCAGCACAAGTTTTCGATCAACAAATATAAGATATCCTTGCAAATACTTTTTTCTTCTTCCTGAAATGAGAAATAAAATGCAGTCACTATATATATCTACATCTTTTGTATACCTTTATTGGATCAGATCACCCTGTAGAAATATACGGCGTATATTAAATGCGCGATCTTGAAACAGATTTTCAATGGAATCGGCATTCAGAGTCCGATTTCGTGTTTTGATTTTGAAAAAGACACTTTTGGCACGAAATTCACGGGTACGGCTGCGATCAAGTAAAATGATAGCAGGAACTCGTGCACTTTTATAGACCACCGTTTATGAAATCGATTTATGTCTAATAAACATTAGGTGGCAAATATAAAACTCACTAGATTGCAGTTATCGTGTATTTTTCCGTCTTCTACAAAGTGCCAAACGATACAATAAAAATTAACCGCCCAACGTGGGGCTCGAACCCACGACCCCGAGATTAAGAGTCTCGTGCTCTACCGACTGAGCTAGCCGGGCAGATGTATACCAATTGTAAAGAAATGGGTGTCGTTTGTAAGAAGCGGTTAGTGCGATAGTTATTTTTGAGTCAACCTGTTTGTCCATGACTATTTGTTACATCTAAAGAACAAATGCAAAACTATTTAATCAGTTCCATTGATTTTATATTGAAAAGCCACAAATTCTGTTAGCTTTAGTGTGAAAACAATGTTGGCGCCAAAATCTCAGAAATGTTTCATTGTCAATATAGAGCCCAGTAATAATGTAAATGCATTATAAAGCATATATATATATGATATACGTTCGAATTCGATTCATTAGGCTATCACATTTTGTATTGTGTTTCTTGACCATTTTTGATTACGTCAAAGGCAGATTATTCAGAGAGAAGGCAAAATGCCACTATCCAGATTTGCGATGTTTAAGTTCTATTTTGCCCGAATGTATTGCTAAGACCGCGTGGCCTAATGGATAAGGCGTCTGACTTCGAATCAGAAGATTGCGAGTTCGAGTCTCGTCGTGGTCGAAGACTTTTTGCAGTAGCATGACCGAGGAATTTCGGCAGGCGATTTCTAAATAGCGATCCGTATTCACACGGCAATGTCAAAGTCAGCACAAGTTTTCGATCAACAAATATAAGATATCCTTGCAAATACTTTTTTCTTCTTCCTGAAATGAGAAATAAAATGCAGTCACTATATATATCTACATCTTTTGTATACCTTTATTGGATCAGATCACCCTGTAGAAATATACGGCGTATATTAAATGCGCGATCTTGAAACAGATTTTCAATGGAATCGGCATTCAGAGTCCGATTTCGTGTTTTGATTTTGAAAAAGACACTTTTGGCACGAAATTCACGGGTACGGCTGCGATCAAGTAAAATGATAGCAGGAACTCGTGCACTTTTATAGACCACCGTTTATGAAATCGATTTATGTCTAATAAACATTAGGTGGCAAATATAAAACTCACTAGATTGCAGTTATCGTGTATTTTTCCGTCTTCTACAAAGTGCCAAACGATACAATAAAAATTAACCGCCCAACGTGGGGCTCGAACCCACGACCCCGAGATTAAGAGTCTCGTGCTCTACCGACTGAGCTAGCCGGGCAGATGTATACCAATTGTAAAGAAATGGGTGTCGTTTGTAAGAAGCGGTTAGTGCGATAGTTATTTTTGAGTCAACCTGTTTGTCCATGACTATTTGTTACATCTAAAGAACAAATGCAAAACTATTTAATCAGTTCCATTGATTTTATATTGAAAAGCCACAAATTCTGTTAGCTTTAGTGTGAAAACAATGTTGGCGCCAAAATCTCAGAAATGTTTCATTGTCAATATAGAGCCCAGTAATAATGTAAATGCATTATAAAGCATATATATATATGATATACGTTCGAATTCGATTCATTAGGCTATCACATTTTGTATTGTGTTTCTTGACCATTTTTGATTACGTCAAAGGCAGATTATTCAGAGAGAAGGCAAAATGCCACTATCCAGATTTGCGATGTTTAAGTTCTATTTTGCCCGAATGTATTGCTAAGACCGCGTGGCCTAATGGATAAGGCGTCTGACTTCGAATCAGAAGATTGCGAGTTCGAGTCTCGTCGTGGTCGAAGACTTTTTGCAGTAGCATGACCGAGGAATTTCGGCAGGCGATTTCTAAATAGCGATCCGTATTCACACGGCAATGTCAAAGTCAGCACAAGTTTTCGATCAACAAATATAAGATATCCTTGCAAATACTTTTTTCTTCTTCCTGAAATGAGAAATAAAATGCAGTCACTATATATATCTACATCTTTTGTATACCTTTATTGGATCAGATCACCCTGTAGAAATATACGGCGTATATTAAATGCGCGATCTTGAAACAGATTTTCAATGGAATCGGCATTCAGAGTCCGATTTCGTGTTTTGATTTTGAAAAAGACACTTTTGGCACGAAATTCACGGGTACGGCTGCGATCAAGTAAAATGATAGCAGGAACTCGTGCACTTTTATAGACCACCGTTTATGAAATCGATTTATGTCTAATAAACATTAGGTGGCAAATATAAAACTCACTAGATTGCAGTTATCGTGTATTTTTCCGTCTTCTACAAAGTGCCAAACGATACAATAAAAATTAACCGCCCAACGTGGGGCTCGAACCCACGACCCCGAGATTAAGAGTCTCGTGCTCTACCGACTGAGCTAGCCGGGCAGATGTATACCAATTGTAAAGAAATGGGTGTCGTTTGTAAGAAGCGGTTAGTGCGATAGTTATTTTTGAGTCAACCTGTTTGTCCATGACTATTTGTTACATCTAAAGAACAAATGCAAAACTATTTAATCAGTTCCATTGATTTTATATTGAAAAGCCACAAATTCTGTTAGCTTTAGTGTGAAAACAATGTTGGCGCCAAAATCTCAGAAATGTTTCATTGTCAATATAGAGCCCAGTAATAATGTAAATGCATTATAAAGCATATATATATATGATATACGTTCGAATTCGATTCATTAGGCTATCACATTTTGTATTGTGTTTCTTGACCATTTTTGATTACGTCAAAGGCAGATTATTCAGAGAGAAGGCAAAATGCCACTATCCAGATTTGCGATGTTTAAGTTCTATTTTGCCCGAATGTATTGCTAAGACCGCGTGGCCTAATGGATAAGGCGTCTGACTTCGAATCAGAAGATTGCGAGTTCGAGTCTCGTCGTGGTCGAAGACTTTTTGCAGTAGCATGACCGAGGAATTTCGGCAGGCGATTTCTAAATAGCGATCCGTATTCACACGGCAATGTCAAAGTCAGCACAAGTTTTCGATCAACAAATATAAGATATCCTTGCAAATACTTTTTTCTTCTTCCTGAAATGAGAAATAAAATGCAGTCACTATATATATCTACATCTTTTGTATACCTTTATTGGATCAGATCACCCTGTAGAAATATACGGCGTATATTAAATGCGCGATCTTGAAACAGATTTTCAATGGAATCGGCATTCAGAGTCCGATTTCGTGTTTTGATTTTGAAAAAGACACTTTTGGCACGAAATTCACGGGTACGGCTGCGATCAAGTAAAATGATAGCAGGAACTCGTGCACTTTTATAGACCACCGTTTATGAAATCGATTTATGTCTAATAAACATTAGGTGGCAAATATAAAACTCACTAGATTGCAGTTATCGTGTATTTTTCCGTCTTCTACAAAGTGCCAAACGATACAATAAAAATTAACCGCCCAACGTGGGGCTCGAACCCACGACCCCGAGATTAAGAGTCTCGTGCTCTACCGACTGAGCTAGCCGGGCAGATGTATACCAATTGTAAAGAAATGGGTGTCGTTTGTAAGAAGCGGTTAGTGCGATAGTTATTTTTGAGTCAACCTGTTTGTCCATGACTATTTGTTACATCTAAAGAACAAATGCAAAACTATTTAATCAGTTCCATTGATTTTATATTGAAAAGCCACAAATTCTGTTAGCTTTAGTGTGAAAACAATGTTGGCGCCAAAATCTCAGAAATGTTTCATTGTCAATATAGAGCCCAGTAATAATGTAAATGCATTATAAAGCATATATATATATGATATACGTTCGAATTCGATTCATTAGGCTATCACATTTTGTATTGTGTTTCTTGACCATTTTTGATTACGTCAAAGGCAGATTATTCAGAGAGAAGGCAAAATGCCACTATCCAGATTTGCGATGTTTAAGTTCTATTTTGCCCGAATGTATTGCTAAGACCGCGTGGCCTAATGGATAAGGCGTCTGACTTCGAATCAGAAGATTGCGAGTTCGAGTCTCGTCGTGGTCGAAGACTTTTTGCAGTAGCATGACCGAGGAATTTCGGCAGGCGATTTCTAAATAGCGATCCGTATTCACACGGCAATGTCAAAGTCAGCACAAGTTTTCGATCAACAAATATAAGATATCCTTGCAAATACTTTTTTCTTCTTCCTGAAATGAGAAATAAAATGCAGTCACTATATATATCTACATCTTTTGTATACCTTTATTGGATCAGATCACCCTGTAGAAATATACGGCGTATATTAAATGCGCGATCTTGAAACAGATTTTCAATGGAATCGGCATTCAGAGTCCGATTTCGTGTTTTGATTTTGAAAAAGACACTTTTGGCACGAAATTCACGGGTACGGCTGCGATCAAGTAAAATGATAGCAGGAACTCGTGCACTTTTATAGACCACCGTTTATGAAATCGATTTATGTCTAATAAACATTAGGTGGCAAATATAAAACTCACTAGATTGCAGTTATCGTGTATTTTTCCGTCTTCTACAAAGTGCCAAACGATACAATAAAAATTAACCGCCCAACGTGGGGCTCGAACCCACGACCCCGAGATTAAGAGTCTCGTGCTCTACCGACTGAGCTAGCCGGGCAGATGTATACCAATTGTAAAGAAATGGGTGTCGTTTGTAAGAAGCGGTTAGTGCGATAGTTATTTTTGAGTCAACCTGTTTGTCCATGACTATTTGTTACATCTAAAGAACAAATGCAAAACTATTTAATCAGTTCCATTGATTTTATATTGAAAAGCCACAAATTCTGTTAGCTTTAGTGTGAAAACAATGTTGGCGCCAAAATCTCAGAAATGTTTCATTGTCAATATAGAGCCCAGTAATAATGTAAATGCATTATAAAGCATATATATATATGTGAAAGGGGTCTCTTCCGGTATAATGAAATAAACGAAAGACTTTCTAAGGTTCGGATGGTTTTATTACCAGAGAATAAAAACTCTGAAATAACAAGATTATAAACATTAATGATAGTTCATGTAACATATATAATATATTATTATACACATATTATATCACAGACAATTTTAATACAGTTTACACAATTTCTAATATAATGGTGTTACTATAAACAGTAGATACACATTTACTATGGAATGTTCATTCATTCAATCGTGTAGTGAAATGTACATCACATGTCACATGTACTTTAACAAACCGGTTTCTCTGACCGACGTTTAATTATAACGGTAACCAGTTTCAATGCGTTTACAACCAAATAGAATTAAATGTATCTTAAAATTACTTCTCGCAAGTATATGAAAGTTTACAATTAAACTTATTAAATATTACAACATTCAAAAAGTATTTACTATGTCTGAATACCAACATATAAATTCTACCACTGATTTGCTAAAAACGCGCAAATCGCCAATGGAAATAATCCATGAATAACTATCATTTCTATAGTATAAAATAATACAAAAACTACAAATTATGCGCTTACCACTTGTGGAGTGAGTTCTCTAGTAAATAAGGAACTTGGCACAAAGTACAAAGAAGTAATCTACATCAGAGTCCTGAAAACCAAAATACAATAATAAGAACGGACTCTTCGTAATTATATAAAATACTAATCACATGACAATTGTATTCAATTCGTCCATATAAAAATAGCATTATGCGGACATGTAACTCGTTCTTCTTTTTACAATATACTGTAACTTATCATACATGCCGCTATTTTTCTACATGCAGTATTCGTAAAATACTGTTATAACGATATCTCTATACATTACATAATTACGCTATGATCAGCGGCAAATGTTACATTACTTTATAAAAATATGACCTAGCTTCTTTACCAAAAATACGCTCATTCAAATCTTTCATTCCGATGTTATAAACATGCAATCTGAAGAGTATTTACTCGAAAATAGGAAAGTTAACCAAATCTATTAATTCGTGTCAAAATGTTAATAAAGAAGAAAGTGCAACTTACTAGTCATGTCTAGAAAACTGTCAAGCTGAATATAATAAATACACAATCTGTAAATATGGGTTTCTGCTATAATAGTCTGAGTAAATAAATGGACGTCTTTCACTGACCAGTGTCCAGGTGAATTCTACCCAAGGTACACAAAGGAAAACTCAATTTAACCGCCAATAACTAAGAACCAATCAAAACAAGAGTTCAATTTCAACCCCCATGAATATGTATGAGTAACATTACTCAATACGTAAATCATATACTAAATCAAGTCATAAAGGATAAATATCCTTTAGTAAAAATACTTTGCAAGAGTGAAATAATTAAACTAAAGACCCAATAAGAATTTGATAAGTAGATTTTTAATATAAATCAATGATTTCAAAAGTGCAAATTACATAATTTATGAAGCAAGAAAAATCACTCTGCTACATCCTCCCCTCTGTTAAAAAAATGACTTCCATGTCATTAGAACTGTCTTCCCCTCTCCAGAAAGCATGGCGTCCTCGACATGATGTAACACTAAAGGTCACTCTCCATAATCTTCATAATGGTTCTGGAAAGCTCTATCTCTTGTCCTTTGAATATACCATTCTCTGCTTGATGTAGCAACCAGTTTACTCTCCTCAACCAGTCTGGCTGTGTTATGGCCTGTTTGGACGTGGTGACGTAGTCCTTGAGATAAGCTGGTGGTTTGCGTTCTCTCTGGGGTCGAGTAACTGGTGAATCTGGTGAATGTCGTGGTGGTGTCGGCAATATACGACGCTGTCGTTGTCTCTGTGGTGGTGGTGTTGGTGTTGGTTGTTCTGTCTGAGCTTCTGTGGGTACATCTGCCGGTCCAAGTGACGTGTCGGTCAGCGCACTGCCATCTACCATATCTGAAGTGTCATCTTCATCCGCATGGCCCGTCGCTGTACCATTACCATCGTCAACTACAGGGGTTGGTTCTCCAGTATCAATCTCAACTGCAGGAAGAGCGTCCCCTCCAAAACCAGAGCCCTGTCCTCCCTCAACACTAGCATGGCCGTCACCAGTAGCATTGAGAGTCCCTGTTGTCTGGTCCACTTCCACACTTGCAGCATCATTGTCACTGTTGCTGTGTGGGCTCACCTCAGACACAATTACATAGTAATCCTGCTCCGACTCTTCATCTGATTCCGTCTCATCAATCTGCTCAATGCTTTCAGACTTTGTCGGTTCTTTCCTGGTAGGCTGTCTTACTTTACGCCTGGCTACAGGTGCAGGATCTTTTCTCTTTTCTTCATCACTCGGCAGAAATCCAATCGGGAGTAGAAGGTTTCGGTGTAGTGTTCTCTTCTTTCCCTCTCCATTTTCTCTCTGAACCACGTACACTGGGATGTCGTTGTTTGGCTGTGAAACAACTAGGTACGGGTCTTCTTCCCACTTGTCTGCAATCTTGTGTTTACCGTCGAAGGCTACTCTTCTGACAAGTACTCTGTCGCCGGGTTGCAGAATGGCTCCTCTAACTTTCTTGTCATAACCTGACTTCTGTCTTTCTTGTGCTGTTCTTGCTGATTTTGTTGCTAACTCGTAAGCCTTCTTAAGTCGCTGTTTCATGGCATCAACATACTTCGTTGCTGGTTCTTTCTTGCAGTTTATGTCCAAACCAAAGGCAATGTCCACTGGTAATCTTGGTGGTCTTCCAAACATCAAGTAGTATGGAGAAAAGCCAGTTGTTGTCTGTCGAGTACAATTGTATGCATGAACGAGTCCAGCGATGTGCGACTTCCAATCCTTCTTCTGTGTTGCTTCAAGGGTACCAAGCATACTAAGCAGTGTTCGGTTGAAGCGTTCTGTCATGCCATTCCCCATAGGGTGATAGGGCGTGGTTCTCGACTTCTCCATTCCAGTAATGTGACATAACTCTTTGATGATGTTGGACATAAAGTTAGCGCCTTGGTCAGAGTGGATTCTCTTCGGCAAACCATAGTGAACAACAAAATGGTTGAAGAAGGCTTCTGCTGTTGTTTTCGCAGTCTGGTTTTTAGTTGGAACAGCTAAGGCATATCTGGTAAAATGGTCGGTGATAACGAGTACATTTTCAAAGCCGCCTTTGGATTTCTCTAATGACAGGTAGTCCATGCATACAAGTTCCAACGGTTGAGAAGACTCTATGTTGATGAGTGGTGCTTTCTCGTTGGCTGGTGTCTTGCGTCGTATACATCTGTTGCAATGGCTTATCCAATTTTCAACATCTCTGGTCATACCATACCATACAAAGCGATCTCTGACTAGTGAAAGTGTCTTGTCACGGCCCTGGTGTCCCATATCATCATGAAGTGCTGTAAGGACTGTGGTAATACAGGCTTCTGGTAAAACTTGCTGTTTCACTGGCTCTTGATCGATGTTGATTTGTCTGTACAGTATGCCATCTTCTAGTATAAGCTTGTCAAAGTTGTTGATAAACCAGATGTTCCATGGCGTTCTTTCTATCTGATGTTTGTCAGGCTTTCTATGTTCTTGTACCCAGTATAACCATTCTTTCATTCTCTTGTCGTTCTTCTGTGCTGTTTTGCTGTTGACCATAGACTTTGGTGGCAATGATGGCTCATCAGCTGTTGTCGTTGACATTGACAAGCATTGCAGGTATGGCTGAACGTGCTGCAAGTTACAGATGGCTTTCACGGATTCAGTACACATGCTGGAAGTGTTGGTCTTTCCGAGCAGTCCTGGTAACCTTGACAAACCATCAGCATCAGCGTTGGCTTTACCTTGTCTGTAGACGATGTTGAAGTCATATGCTGATAAGGCTGCAATCCATCTATGTCCAGTAGCATCTAACTTGGCCGTTGTAAGGACGTATGTCAACGGGTTGTTGTCTGTTAGCACAGTGAACTTGTTCATGTAGAGGTGGTCTTTAAACTTCTCAGTGACAGCCCATTTCAATGCAAGGAACTCAAGCTTGTGTACAGGGTAGTTCCGTTCTGCTTTACTAAGTCCACGACTGGCATAAGCTATGACTCTTTTCTTGCTGTCTTGTTCTTGGTATAGTACAGCACCAAGTCCTAGCATGGAAGCATCTGTATGCAGCTCAAAAGGTTGGTTATAGCGTGGAAAACCAAGTACTGGTGGCTTCTGTAGCTGTGACTTCAAGTTGTTAAAGGCTTTGTCTTGTTGTTCACCCCATATCCAGTTTGATGGTTGCTTATAGTTGGTCTTGCATCTCTTAGACTTGTGTGGCGCTGGCATTAAATCTGTTAATGGCCTGGCGATCTTGCTGAAATCTTTCACAAACTTTCTATAATAACCAACAAAGCCGAGAAACTGTCTAACCTCTTCTGGTGATGTTGGTTTTGGCCAATTCTTTACTTTCTCTAACTTGGCTGGATCAGGTTCAATACCATGCTTGGAGACAATGTGGCCAATATACTTCACTTTCTCTTGGAAGAAGGCGCATTTCTTGGGTGATAACTTCAAACCACTTTCTCTTAATCTCTGTAGGACTCTCTCGAGACGTTCTAGGTGTTCTTCATAGCTGTTAGAAAATATAATGAGATCATCTAAGTATATGAAGCAGATATTGAGATGAAGGTCGTCTAGGATATCTTCCATCAATCTCTGGTATGTTGCTGGGCTGTTGACGAGTCCAAATGGAAGGCGATTGAACTCATAGAATCCAAGCGGTCCTACTGTGAAGGCTGTTCTCTGTTTGTGTGATTCTTCAAGCTCTACCTGGTGATATCCAGACTTCATATCCAGTACAGTATAAAAGCTGTTTCCGCCAAGTGCATCTAAGATCTCCTCGCTTCTTGGAAGTGCGTATGAGTCCCGAAAAGTCTGGTTGTTTAATTGCCTATAGTCGATGCACATTCTTAGCTTCCCATCTTTCTTTCTACATAGGACTACATTTGATGACCATGGAGAATGTGATCGACGGATGATACCAGCTGCCAGAAGTTGTTGAAGGTGGGTGCGAACTTCTTCAAACATTGCAGGTGGGATGCGTCGATGTCGTTGTTTAAATGGCCTTTCATCCTTCAAGTCTATTCTGTGGTGAACTCTATCTGTGTGACCAATATCTGTGTCTGAAGTACTGAAGACATCTCTAAACTGACGAAGTAGTTGCTTTCCTTGTTCTAGTTGTTCATCGTCTAGTAGATCTGTTGGTAGACTCACATCATACAGTACATCATGGTTGTTGGCATCAGGTGTTTCAATTTCAGTAACTGCAACTGGCTGTACTTCACACAAGATGGCGTTTGGTGAAACAGTGATAGTTCTAGTAGTGACGTTGCTGATGTGTACTGGAACTAGTCGATTATCTTTGTAGCTGTAGGAGACTAATGATGGAGCAATGTCTAAATCGGTTGGTATGGCAGCTCTTTCTGTGGGTTGTAGCAAACAACAGACAGGATGGTATGGTATCTCATGGTCCATGTAACCTTGAAGTACTACATCTTTGTTGGGTTGAATGTGTACTGTCTTGCCCTCTGCACATTTGATGATTGCCAGTCTGTTACTTCTCTTCTGCAATTCTTTCTCTCGTAATGATAAGCAGCGGAAAGTGATGTACCATGGTGTAAACAAATCTGCATCTTGGAGAAATCTGTTTCCAAAACGGGCTTTAACATCATCCATAGCTGTGTTGAGGACATTCGTTCCAAGGAGTAGTGGTACAGTGTTGCTGTAAGTGCTGTCTGGTACTACTAAAAGTATGCATGGCTGTTGTCTATCTGATGATGTACCTGGCAACTCTAAGTCTGCTGTAATGTATCCAAGATACGGCATACTCAGACCATCAGCACACTCAATGTTGAGGATTCTGTTCAATGTCTCTATGGGTTGTTCAGCAAGGTACTCTCTGTAGAAGGCTTCACTCACTGTGCTGACTGTTGAACCAGTATCCAGTAAGGCTGTTACTTTCATACCATTTATCTTGACAGTTACTTCACTGGTGCTGCCTATAAGACCTGTTGTATCTTTGCGTGGTTGCTGTTGGTAAGCAAAGGCTCTGTCTTCCATGTTGATCTGCTGGTAGCTGTATGCTTGTCTGGAATGGTCTAGTCTGACACAGCATGCAAAGGCCAAATGACCGGCTTGACCACATCGGTAACAGATGATAGGTTCTCTCGGTTGAAATGTTGAAGTTGGAGCAGGTGGATATGCAGGTTGTACTGGTTGGTAGTAGTCGTTGTCCCAGTAGGGTCTTTGTCTGCGGTTCCTGCGTCGTCGACGTCGTCTATGTGATGAACCAATAGAACCATACTGTTGCTGGGTATCAGGTTGGTACTCAGTGGGCTCCATAGTAGAAAAAAAATACACGATAAAAAAATCCGATATAATACAAAGTACACGCTATATATGCAAAAAAACTTTCAAAATATTAATGACTTATAGTCACTAATAATATTCAAGTCAAATGAAGTATTTCCAAAAAAAAATTAAGTTCAAATTATCTCCCCTTCTGTATCAATTACAAATGTAACTGTACAGTATTCAAAGTCAAGTAATAACTATCAATCACTAAATGCAAATACCTAAACTGCTGTCAAGAAGAATGACTAACAAATGACTAATGCAACAAGTCAAGACTGACTTCAACCACAGTAAATATCAAGTACACAATCAAAGAACTAAGGGCAATAACTCCAACTAAGTCAAATATACCTCAGACACAAGTCCTAATCAGAAATACCAAGAATCAACTACACTTCCGGTATGCAATGTCAAATCAAGTAAAGTCTAATCTGATGTGCTAAAGCTAAGTGTTAATGCAAGTAATGTTAAACTGTGTGTATAACCTCACAACTATACTATACTCTACACTCTCTATTATCAAGCTAGGTTAATCAAAATATGTTTCGAAAAAAAATATATGTTCAACTACATGTATTTATAATGCCTATGTATTTATTAACTTATAGGTCTTATACCACCACACTATAATTATAATCAAAATCAATCTTATAATCAAACTATTTATAAGAAATCAATACTCAATAATCAATACACCACACTATATATATAATCAATACAGTACTATTTATTAACTAACTCTAGTTAATACTTAATATCAGATAAACATTATGTAAACAAATTATCAAACAATAAAATACAACTGTATACTCAAGTATACCACTGGCAGAACAAAAATACCAGTTTCAAAAATCTTTTTTAAGATTTGCTAAGTCTCTTTCAGTTATACTCAGTAACAAATATGTATAATCAAGTCTAAAATACCCAATAATATATAAATACTCTACGATCTAGATGAATACCAATTTCAGAACATTATGTGTTTATGTGTCACATCATAATGTATAAGTACTATATACTATAACTGTATACGATAGTGTTGCTTTCTGTGTTTACTTTAATCTGTATAAGTCACATATGGTTTTACTAGCAGTACAAACTAACTCTCACTGTAACTTAACTGTCACTGTGTATATGCAAGTGTGCATGAAAGAAATAAAAAATAAATGAAATGACAAAGTCAAAACGTCAAGTGCTTATGACCAAGTACTGATGCACCAATTTTTTTTTTTAAAGACAATGTATACTGAGTGTAGGTATTGATGCACCACTACGAGTTCACACTAAACATGGTGTTTCAATCAATCATAGACTAAGTCAGTGACAGTATAACACTATACCCTAGAAATAAATGGAAAAAAAAATCAAAGTGTCTTTTTCAATCAGGTTTGTGTAAAAATGTGTGAAAAAAAACTAAGTGTTGAAAGCAAACTATGCTGTATACAAGCTACAATATATATAAAGTAAAACTGCCTACCTTATAAATAAGAATATTTTCCAACACAAATAATCAATGCACAAACACAATGTACAATAATCAAAAGCAAATGTCAAGTTTTCAAATATTGAAAACTAAAAGTCTAAGTTACAATAAAGTAACTTCCGGTACAACAATCTTCTAAGTCGGTTATACGGTATACATGTATGTAAACAAATACACTTGGACATCCACATGGCTAACGGAGGTAAACATCAACACGTGCACGTGATCTGGAAAATATTGCGTGACATCACTATTGGTAAACATCAACATCTACGGGTAGAAAGACAATAATTCTGGAACATCGGACTTCTGACGGATCTCTCTGTGCCACATCATTCCATAATACTTCGTGGGCGCCAAATGTGAAAGGGGTCTCTTCCGGTATAATGAAATAAACGAAAGACTTTCTAAGGTTCGGATGGTTTTATTACCAGAGAATAAAAACTCTGAAATAACAAGATTATAAACATTAATGATAGTTCATGTAACATATATAATATATTATTATACACATATTATATCACAGACAATTTTAATACAGTTTACACAATTTCTAATATAATGGTGTTACTATAAACAGTAGATACACATTTACTATGGAATGTTCATTCATTCAATCGTGTAGTGAAATGTACATCACATGTCACATGTACTTTAACAAACCGGTTTCTCTGACCGACGTTTAATTATAACGGTAACCAGTTTCAATGCGTTTACAACCAAATAGAATTAAATGTATCTTAAAATTACTTCTCGCAAGTATATGAAAGTTTACAATTAAACTTATTAAATATTACAACATTCAAAAAGTATTTACTATGTCTGAATACCAACATATAAATTCTACCACTGATTTGCTAAAAACGCGCAAATCGCCAATGGAAATAATCCATGAATAACTATCATTTCTATAGTATAAAATAATACAAAAACTACAAATTATGCGCTTACCACTTGTGGAGTGAGTTCTCTAGTAAATAAGGAACTTGGCACAAAGTACAAAGAAGTAATCTACATCAGAGTCCTGAAAACCAAAATACAATAATAAGAACGGACTCTTCGTAATTATATAAAATACTAATCACATGACAATTGTATTCAATTCGTCCATATAAAAATAGCATTATGCGGACATGTAACTCGTTCTTCTTTTTACAATATACTGTAACTTATCATACATGCCGCTATTTTTCTACATGCAGTATTCGTAAAATACTGTTATAACGATATCTCTATACATTACATAATTACGCTATGATCAGCGGCAAATATTACATTACTTTATAAAAATATGACCTAGCTTCTTTACCAAAAATACGCTCATTCAAATCTTTCATTCCGATGTTATAAACATGCAATCTGAAGAGTATTTACTCGAAAATAGGAAAGTTAACCAAATCTATTAATTCGTGTCAAAATGTTAATAAAGAAGAAAGTGCAACTTACTAGTCATGTCTAGAAAACTGTCAAGCTGAATATAATAAATACACAATCTGTAAATATGGGTTTCTGCTATAATAGTCTGAGTAAATAAATGGACGTCTTTCACTGACCAGTGTCCAGGTGAATTCTACCCAAGGTACACAAAGGAAAACTCAATTTAACCGCCAATAACTAAGAACCAATCAAAACAAGAGTTCAATTTCAACCCCCATGAATATGTATGAGTAACATTACTCAATACGTAAATCATATACTAAATCAAGTCATAAAGGATAAATATCCTTTAGTAAAAATACTTTGCAAGAGTGAAATAATTAAACTAAAGACCCAATAAGAATTTGATAAGTAGATTTTTAATATAAATCAATGATTTCAAAAGTGCAAATTACATAATTTATGAAGCAAGAAAAATCACTCTGCTACATATATGATATACGTTCGAATTCGATTCATTAGGCTATCACATTTTGTATTGTGTTTCTTGACCATTTTTGATTACGTCAAAGGCAGATTATTCAGAGAGAAGGCAAAATGCCACTATCCAGATTTGCGATGTTTAAGTTCTATTTTGCCCGAATGTATTGCTAAGACCGCGTGGCCTAATGGATAAGGCGTCTGACTTCGAATCAGAAGATTGCGAGTTCGAGTCTCGTCGTGGTCGAAGACTTTTTGCAGTAGCATGACCGAGGAATTTCGGCAGGCGATTTCTAAATAGCGATCCGTATTCACACGGCAATGTCAAAGTCAGCACAAGTTTTCGATCAACAAATATAAGATATCCTTGCAAATACTTTTTTCTTCTTCCTGAAATGAGAAATAAAATGCAGTCACTATATATATCTACATCTTTTGTATACCTTTATTGGATCAGATCACCCTGTAGAAATATACGGCGTATATTAAATGCGCGATCTTGAAACAGATTTTCAATGGAATCGGCATTCAGAGTCCGATTTCGTGTTTTGATTTTGAAAAAGACACTTTTGGCACGAAATTCACGGGTACGGCTGCGATCAAGTAAAATGATAGCAGGAACTCGTGCACTTTTATAGACCACCGTTTATGAAATCGATTTATGTCTAATAAACATTAGGTGGCAAATATAAAACTCACTAGATTGCAGTTATCGTGTATTTTTCCGTCTTCTACAAAGTGCCAAACGATACAATAAAAATTAACCGCCCAACGTGGGGCTCGAACCCACGACCCCGAGATTAAGAGTCTCGTGCTCTACCGACTGAGCTAGCCGGGCAGATGTATACCAATTGTAAAGAAATGGGTGTCGTTTGTAAGAAGCGGTTAGTGCGATAGTTATTTTTGAGTCAACCTGTTTGTCCATGACTATTTGTTACATCTAAAGAACAAATGCAAAACTATTTAATCAGTTCCATTGATTTTATATTGAAAAGCCACAAATTCTGTTAGCTTTAGTGTGAAAACAATGTTGGCGCCAAAATCTCAGAAATGTTTCATTGTCAATATAGAGCCCAGTAATAATGTAAATGCATTATAAAGCATATATATATATGATATACGTTCGAATTCGATTCATTAGGCTATCACATTTTGTATTGTGTTTCTTGACCATTTTTGATTACGTCAAAGGCAGATTATTCAGAGAGAAGGCAAAATGCCACTATCCAGATTTGCGATGTTTAAGTTCTATTTTGCCCGAATGTATTGCTAAGACCGCGTGGCCTAATGGATAAGGCGTCTGACTTCGAATCAGAAGATTGCGAGTTCGAGTCTCGTCGTGGTCGAAGACTTTTTGCAGTAGCATGACCGAGGAATTTCGGCAGGCGATTTCTAAATAGCGATCCGTATTCACACGGCAATGTCAAAGTCAGCACAAGTTTTCGATCAACAAATATAAGATATCCTTGCAAATACTTTTTTCTTCTTCCTGAAATGAGAAATAAAATGCAGTCACTATATATATCTACATCTTTTGTATACCTTTATTGGATCAGATCACCCTGTAGAAATATACGGCGTATATTAAATGCGCGATCTTGAAACAGATTTTCAATGGAATCGGCATTCAGAGTCCGATTTCGTGTTTTGATTTTGAAAAAGACACTTTTGGCACGAAATTCACGGGTACGGCTGCGATCAAGTAAAATGATAGCAGGAACTCGTGCACTTTTATAGACCACCGTTTATGAAATCGATTTATGTCTAATAAACATTAGGTGGCAAATATAAAACTCACTAGATTGCAGTTATCGTGTATTTTTCCGTCTTCTACAAAGTGCCAAACGATACAATAAAAATTAACCGCCCAACGTGGGGCTCGAACCCACGACCCCGAGATTAAGAGTCTCGTGCTCTACCGACTGAGCTAGCCGGGCAGATGTATACCAATTGTAAAGAAATGGGTGTCGTTTGTAAGAAGCGGTTAGTGCGATAGTTATTTTTGAGTCAACCTGTTTGTCCATGACTATTTGTTACATCTAAAGAACAAATGCAAAACTATTTAATCAGTTCCATTGATTTTATATTGAAAAGCCACAAATTCTGTTAGCTTTAGTGTGAAAACAATGTTGGCGCCAAAATCTCAGAAATGTTTCATTGTCAATATAGAGCCCAGTAATAATGTAAATGCATTATAAAGCATATATATATATGATATACGTTCGAATTCGATTCATTAGGCTATCACATTTTGTATTGTGTTTCTTGACCATTTTTGATTACGTCAAAGGCAGATTATT
The DNA here is from genome assembly GCF_036588685.1 of Mytilus trossulus. Classification (NCBI taxonomy): domain Eukaryota; kingdom Metazoa; phylum Mollusca; class Bivalvia; order Mytilida; family Mytilidae; genus Mytilus; species Mytilus trossulus. Next base: position 17,143,345 of record NC_086375.1, read on the forward strand.
CAGAGAGAAGGCAAAATGCCACTATCCAGATTTGCGATGTTTAAGTTCTATTTTGCCCGAATGTATTGCTAAGACCGCGTGGCCTAATGGATAAGGCGTCTGACTTCGAATCAGAAGATTGCGAGTTCGAGTCTCGTCGTGGTCGAAGACTTTTTGCAGTAGCATGACCGAGGAATTTCGGCAGGCGATTTCTAAATAGCGATCCGTATTCACACGGCAATGTCAAAGTCAGCACAAGTTTTCGATCAACAAATATAAGATATCCTTGCAAATACTTTTTTCTTCTTCCTGAAATGAGAAATAAAATGCAGTCACTATATATATCTACATCTTTTGTATACCTTTATTGGATCAGATCACCCTGTAGAAATATACGGCGTATATTAAATGCGCGATCTTGAAACAGATTTTCAATGGAATCGGCATTCAGAGTCCGATTTCGTGTTTTGATTTTGAAAAAGACACTTTTGGCACGAAATTCACGGGTACGGCTGCGATCAAGTAAAATGATAGCAGGAACTCGTGCACTTTTATAGACCACCGTTTATGAAATCGATTTATGTCTAATAAACATTAGGTGGCAAATATAAAACTCACTAGATTGCAGTTATCGTGTATTTTTCCGTCTTCTACAAAGTGCCAAACGATACAATAAAAATTAACCGCCCAACGTGGGGCTCGAACCCACGACCCCGAGATTAAGAGTCTCGTGCTCTACCGACTGAGCTAGCCGGGCAGATGTATACCAATTGTAAAGAAATGGGTGTCGTTTGTAAGAAGCGGTTAGTGCGATAGTTATTTTTGAGTCAACCTGTTTGTCCATGACTATTTGTTACATCTAAAGAACAAATGCAAAACTATTTAATCAGTTCCATTGATTTTATATTGAAAAGCCACAAATTCTGTTAGCTTTAGTGTGAAAACAATGTTGGCGCCAAAATCTCAGAAATGTTTCATTGTCAATATAGAGCCCAGTAATAATGTAAATGCATTATAAAGCATATATATATATGATATACGTTCGAATTCGATTCATTAGGCTATCACATTTTGTATTGTGTTTCTTGACCATTTTTGATTACGTCAAAGGCAGATTATTCAGAGAGAAGGCAAAATGCCACTATCCAGATTTGCGATGTTTAAGTTCTATTTTGCCCGAATGTATTGCTAAGACCGCGTGGCCTAATGGATAAGGCGTCTGACTTCGAATCAGAAGATTGCGAGTTCGAGTCTCGTCGTGGTCGAAGACTTTTTGCAGTAGCATGACCGAGGAATTTCGGCAGGCGATTTCTAAATAGCGATCCGTATTCACACGGCAATGTCAAAGTCAGCACAAGTTTTCGATCAACAAATATAAGATATCCTTGCAAATACTTTTTTCTTCTTCCTGAAATGAGAAATAAAATGCAGTCACTATATATATCTACATCTTTTGTATACCTTTATTGGATCAGATCACCCTGTAGAAATATACGGCGTATATTAAATGCGCGATCTTGAAACAGATTTTCAATGGAATCGGCATTCAGAGTCCGATTTCGTGTTTTGATTTTGAAAAAGACACTTTTGGCACGAAATTCACGGGTACGGCTGCGATCAAGTAAAATGATAGCAGGAACTCGTGCACTTTTATAGACCACCGTTTATGAAATCGATTTATGTCTAATAAACATTAGGTGGCAAATATAAAACTCACTAGATTGCAGTTATCGTGTATTTTTCCGTCTTCTACAAAGTGCCAAACGATACAATAAAAATTAACCGCCCAACGTGGGGCTCGAACCCACGACCCCGAGATTAAGAGTCTCGTGCTCTACCGACTGAGCTAGCCGGGCAGATGTATACCAATTGTAAAGAAATGGGTGTCGTTTGTAAGAAGCGGTTAGTGCGATAGTTATTTTTGAGTCAACCTGTTTGTCCATGACTATTTGTTACATCTAAAGAACAAATGCAAAACTATTTAATCAGTTCCATTGATTTTATATTGAAAAGCCACAAATTCTGTTAGCTTTAGTGTGAAAACAATGTTGGCGCCAAAATCTCAGAAATGTTTCATTGTCAATATAGAGCCCAGTAATAATGTAAATGCATTATAAAGCATATATATATATGATATACGTTCGAATTCGATTCATTAGGCTATCACATTTTGTATTGTGTTTCTTGACCATTTTTGATTACGTCAAAGGCAGATTATTCAGAGAGAAGGCAAAATGCCACTATCCAGATTTGCGATGTTTAAGTTCTATTTTGCCCGAATGTATTGCTAAGACCGCGTGGCCTAATGGATAAGGCGTCTGACTTCGAATCAGAAGATTGCGAGTTCGAGTCTCGTCGTGGTCGAAGACTTTTTGCAGTAGCATGACCGAGGAATTTCGGCAGGCGATTTCTAAATAGCGATCCGTATTCACACGGCAATGTCAAAGTCAGCACAAGTTTTCGATCAACAAATATAAGATATCCTTGCAAATACTTTTTTCTTCTTCCTGAAATGAGAAATAAAATGCAGTCACTATATATATCTACATCTTTTGTATACCTTTATTGGATCAGATCACCCTGTAGAAATATACGGCGTATATTAAATGCGCGATCTTGAAACAGATTTTCAATGGAATCGGCATTCAGAGTCCGATTTCGTGTTTTGATTTTGAAAAAGACACTTTTGGCACGAAATTCACGGGTACGGCTGCGATCAAGTAAAATGATAGCAGGAACTCGTGCACTTTTATAGACCACCGTTTATGAAATCGATTTATGTCTAATAAACATTAGGTGGCAAATATAAAACTCACTAGATTGCAGTTATCGTGTATTTTTCCGTCTTCTACAAAGTGCCAAACGATACAATAAAAATTAACCGCCCAACGTGGGGCTCGAACCCACGACCCCGAGATTAAGAGTCTCGTGCTCTACCGACTGAGCTAGCCGGGCAGATGTATACCAATTGTAAAGAAATGGGTGTCGTTTGTAAGAAGCGGTTAGTGCGATAGTTATTTTTGAGTCAACCTGTTTGTCCATGACTATTTGTTACATCTAAAGAACAAATGCAAAACTATTTAATCAGTTCCATTGATTTTATATTGAAAAGCCACAAATTCTGTTAGCTTTAGTGTGAAAACAATGTTGGCGCCAAAATCTCAGAAATGTTTCATTGTCAATATAGAGCCCAGTAATAATGTAAATGCATTATAAAGCATATATATATATGATATACGTTCGAATTCGATTCATTAGGCTATCACATTTTGTATTGTGTTTCTTGACCATTTTTGATTACGTCAAAGGCAGATTATTCAGAGAGAAGGCAAAATGCCACTATCCAGATTTGCGATGTTTAAGTTCTATTTTGCCCGAATGTATTGCTAAGACCGCGTGGCCTAATGGATAAGGCGTCTGACTTCGAATCAGAAGATTGCGAGTTCGAGTCTCGTCGTGGTCGAAGACTTTTTGCAGTAGCATGACCGAGGAATTTCGGCAGGCGATTTCTAAATAGCGATCCGTATTCACACGGCAATGTCAAAGTCAGCACAAGTTTTCGATCAACAAATATAAGATATCCTTGCAAATACTTTTTTCTTCTTCCTGAAATGAGAAATAAAATGCAGTCACTATATATATCTACATCTTTTGTATACCTTTATTGGATCAGATCACCCTGTAGAAATATACGGCGTATATTAAATGCGCGATCTTGAAACAGATTTTCAATGGAATCGGCATTCAGAGTCCGATTTCGTGTTTTGATTTTGAAAAAGACACTTTTGGCACGAAATTCACGGGTACGGCTGCGATCAAGTAAAATGATAGCAGGAACTCGTGCACTTTTATAGACCACCGTTTATGAAATCGATTTATGTCTAATAAACATTAGGTGGCAAATATAAAACTCACTAGATTGCAGTTATCGTGTATTTTTCCGTCTTCTACAAAGTGCCAAACGATACAATAAAAATTAACCGCCCAACGTGGGGCTCGAACCCACGACCCCGAGATTAAGAGTCTCGTGCTCTACCGACTGAGCTAGTCGGGCAGATGTATACCAATTGTAAAGAAATGGGTGTCGTTTGTAAGAAGCGGTTAGTGCGATAGTTATTTTTGAGTCAACCTGTTTGTCCATGACTATTTGTTACATCTAAAGAACAAATGCAAAACTATTTAATCAGTTCCATTGATTTTATATTGAAAAGCCACAAATTCTGTTAGCTTTAGTGTGAAAACAATGTTGGCGCCAAAATCTCAGAAATGTTTCATTGTCAATATAGAGCCCAGTAATAATGTAAATGCATTATAAAGCATATATATATATGATATACGTTCGAATTCGATTCATTAGGCTATCACATTTTGTATTGTGTTTCTTGACCATTTTTGATTACGTCAAAGGCAGATTATTCAGAGAGAAGGCAAAATGCCACTATCCAGATTTGCGATGTTTAAGTTCTATTTTGCCCGAATGTATTGCTAAGACCGCGTGGCCTAATGGATAAGGCGTCTGACTTCGAATCAGAAGATTGAGAGTTCGAGTCTCGTCGTGGTCGAAGACTTTTTGCAGTAGCATGACCGAGGAATTTCGGCAGGCGATTTCTAAATAGCGATCCGTATTCACACGGCAATGTCAAAGTCAGCACAAGTTTTCGATCAACAAATATAAGATATCCTTGCAAATACTTTTTTCTTCTTCCTGAAATGAGAAATAAAATGCAGTCACTATATATATCTACATCTTTTGTATACCTTTATTGGATCAGATCACCCTGTAGAAATATACGGCGTATATTAAATGCGCGATCTTGAAACAGATTTTCAATGGAATCGGCATTCAGAGTCCGATTTCGTGTTTTGATTTTGAAAAAGACACTTTTGGCACGAAATTCACGGGTACGGCTGCGATCAAGTAAAATGATAGCAGGAACTCGTGCACTTTTATAGACCACCGTTTATGAAATCGATTTATGTCTAATAAACATTAGGTGGCAAATATAAAACTCACTAGATTGCAGTTATCGTGTATTTTTCCGTCTTCTACAAAGTGCCAAACGATACAATAAAAATTAACCGCCCAACGTGGGGCTCGAACCCACGACCCCGAGATTAAGAGTCTCGTGCTCTTTTTTTTTTATCTTTATTATGATCACACTTCATATATACATATCACAGTTTGAAAATACACATATAAATGAAAACATTCATATAACTTATTGTCCTGTCTCTGAAATGATAACGTTCGACATTTTATATAACAATATTGCGTGAAATATTTTCCACTAACTTCGAATTCACTGTCAGATTATAAAACTTTTTCTTTATTTTTGTCTTTTTTTTTTTTTTTATATAAAACAATAAAAACAACATTTGAAACAGTTCAAGAAAAAAAAACCATAAATGTTTACATACGCAAATATTCTATTTTAATGTATTTTCCATGTGATACATAAAAAACGGCTGGTTTCCAGACCAGAATTTTAATTCACCGGCACAACAATAAATCAATAATTTTTTCGTGTATAAACATATATTATTTTCCATCTTAACTGTTTATTCATTGAAACATTATGAACACAGTCTATATTTCTCCGCGTATCTTTCCATCCTTGGAATATCACGAACGTAACAATCAATGTCACAAGTGTCCCATTTTCTTACGTCATTAAATCGATTTACGCAATGCATTGCGATTTCAAAGTCCGATTTCTCGCTGTCCAAATTTACATGTCTGATTTCTCGTGTCGCTATACTACACATAACTACGGTGTCTCTGTTTTTCACTTTTCCTATTATGCAACTTCCGTCAGATCGTCTATTAAAAACAATTTTGTGATAATGACTGTCTGTACTAAGATTGTTCCCAGTAATTATCAATTTCGGATCTAAAGTTTTTATTCCGTCCTTTTCTTTATTTTCTATATTGCCAACTTCGGTGTTTACATTCCTTTTAATCATCGAACCGTTACACACTGTTCTTTCCGTTAATTTATTGTCCTCATTTGTTTTGTCCAGCGATACACTAACTGGTTGGACAACTTTCAATACAGGTGTAATGTTCATCTGCTCGGGGGCTACTAATGGGAGATCTAAGTGACAATCGTATTGTGATTCACCTTCCGAGTCCATTATCACCTCTGAATTATCCGGATTATCGCTATTACATGTCTTATCAACGTCATTATTAGTACTTTCTGCTCTTTCCTTCCATGTTTTCATCCTTTTATTGTCTCTCTCTCTATTTGATCTTGACTTATGTTTCACTCCCCTATTGAGGTGTACTAAATCACCCCTTGTCCAAACCAATGAAATACGCATTTTGTCACCTAAATAATGAGAGTTCCATGTCAGTTGCTCATATTCATCAATAATACTGTTAATTAAGGCGACTAAAGGCTTCGGCAATGTTTCCATTATGATTTCCCTGATAGGTACCTCTATTTTCACAAGAAGAATAGTAAAGTTCACAAAACAACAATAAAACGCAAAATAATTTTCAAAAATGTCAGTAATTTAACTTACATTACTGTTATAATAGTTATATTTACTAAATCCGGCTGGTAATATCCAAATCCTATAGAAATAATAACACAATAACAGGAGCAATCCCATTTCTATGTGAAAAAGTCCGTGTATATTAACATTAAGCAGATGTATACCAATTGTAAAGAAATGGGTGTCGTTTGTAAGAAGCGGTTAGTGCGATAGTTATTTTTGAGTCAACCTGTTTGTCCATGACTATTTGTTACATCTAAAGAACAAATGCAAAACTATTTAATCAGTTCCATTGATTTTATATTGAAAAGCCACAAATTCTGTTAGCTTTAGTGTGAAAACAATGTTGGCGCCAAAATCTCAGAAATGTTTCATTGTCAATATAGAGCCCAGTAATAATGTAAATGCATTATAAAGCATATATATATATGATATACGTTCGAATTCGATTCATTAGGCTATCACATTTTGTATTGTGTTTCTTGACCATTTTTGATTACGTCAAAGGCAGATTATTCAGAGAGAAGGCAAAATGCCACTATCCAGATTTGCGATGTTTAAGTTCTATTTTGCCCGAATGTATTGCTAAGACCGCGTGGCCTAATGGATAAGGCGTCTGACTTCGAATCAGAAGATTGCGAGTTCGAGTCTCGTCGTGGTCGAAGACTTTTTGCAGTAGCATGACCGAGGAATTTCGGCAGGCGATTTCTAAATAGCGATCCGTATTCACACGGCAATGTCAAAGTCAGCACAAGTTTTCGATCAACAAATATAAGATATCCTTGCAAATACTTTTTTCTTCTTCCTGAAATGAGAAATAAAATGCAGTCACTATATATATCTACATCTTTTGTATACCTTTATTGGACCAGATCACCCTGTAGAAATATACGGCGTATATTAAATGCGCGATCTTGAAACAGATTTTCAATGGAATCGGCATTCAGAGTCCGATTTCGTGTTTTGATTTTGAAAAAGACACTTTTGGCACGAAATTCACGGGTACGGCTGCGATCAAGTAAAATGATAGCAGGAACTCGTGCACTTTTATAGACCACCGTTTATGAAATCGATTTATGTCTAATAAACATTAGGTGGCAAATATAAAACTCACTAGATTGCAGTTATCGTGTATTTTTCCGTCTTCTACAAAGTGCCAAACGATACAATAAAAATTAACCGCCCAACGTGGGGCTCGAACCCACGACCCCGAGATTAAGAGTCTCGTGCTCTACCGACTGAGCTAGCCGGGCAGATGTATACCAATTGTAAAGAAATGGGTGTCGTTTGTAAGAAGCGGTTAGTGCGATAGTTATTTTTGAGTCAACCTGTTTGTCCATGACTATTTGTTACATCTAAAGAACAAATGCAAAACTATTTAATCAGTTCCATTGATTTTATATTGAAAAGCCACAAATTCTGTTAGCTTTAGTGTGAAAACAATGTTGGCGCCAAAATCTCAGAAATGTTTCATTGTCAATATAGAGCCCAGTAATAATGTAAATGCATTATAAAGCATATATATATATGATATACGTTCGAATTCGATTCATTAGGCTATCACATTTTGTATTGTGTTTCTTGACCATTTTTGATTACGTCAAAGGCAGATTATTCAGAGAGAAGGCAAAATGCCACTATCCAGATTTGCGATGTTTAAGTTCTATTTTGCCCGAATGTATTGCTAAGACCGCGTGGCCTAATGGATAAGGCGTCTGACTTCGAATCAGAAGATTGCGAGTTCGAGTCTCGTCGTGGTCGAAGACTTTTTGCAGTAGCATGACCGAGGAATTTCGGCAGGCGATTTCTAAATAGCGATCCGTATTCACACGGCAATGTCAAAGTCAGCACAAGTTTTCGATCAACAAATATAAGATATCCTTGCAAATACTTTTTTCTTCTTCCTGAAATGAGAAATAAAATGCAGTCACTATATATATCTACATCTTTTGTATACCTTTATTGGATCAGATCACCCTGTAGAAATATACGGCGTATATTAAATGCGCGATCTTGAAACAGATTTTCAATGGAATCGGCATTCAGAGTCCGATTTCGTGTTTTGATTTTGAAAAAGACACTTTTGGCACGAAATTCACGGGTACGGCTGCGATCAAGTAAAATGATAGCAGGAACTCGTGCACTTTTATAGACCACCGTTTATGAAATCGATTTATGTCTAATAAACATTAGGTGGCAAATATAAAACTCACTAGATTGCAGTTATCGTGTATTTTTCCGTCTTCTACAAAGTGCCAAACGATACAATAAAAATTAACCGCCCAACGTGGGGCTCGAACCCACGACCCCGAGATTAAGAGTCTCGTGCTCTTTTTTTTTTATCTTTATTATGATCACACTTCATATATACATATCACAGTTTGAAAATACACATATAAATGAAAACATTCATATAACTTATTGTCCTGTCTCTGAAATGATAACGTTCGACATTTTATATAACAATATTGCGTGAAATATTTTCCACTAACTTCGAATTCACTGTCAGATTATAAAACTTTTTCTTTATTTTTGTCTTTTTTTTTTTTTTTATATAAAACAATAAAAACAACATTTGAAACAGTTCAAGAAAAAAAAACCATAAATGTTTACATACGCAAATATTCTATTTTAATGTATTTTCCATGTGATACATAAAAAACGGCTGGTTTCCAGACCAGAATTTTAATTCACCGGCACAACAATAAATCAATAATTTTTTCGTGTATAAACATATATTATTTTCCATCTTAACTGTTTATTCATTGAAACATTATGAACACAGTCTATATTTCTCCGCGTATCTTTCCATCCTTGGAATATCACGAACGTAACAATCAATGTCACAAGTGTCCCATTTTCTTACGTCATTAAATCGATTTACGCAATGCATTGCGATTTCAAAGTCCGATTTCTCGCTGTCCAAATTTACATGTCTGATTTCTCGTGTCGCTATACTACACATAACTACGGTGTCTCTGTTTTTCACTTTTCCTATTATGCAACTTCCGTCAGATCGTCTATTAAAAACAATTTTGTGATAATGACTGTCTGTACTAAGATTGTTCCCAGTAATTATCAATTTCGGATCTAAAGTTTTTATTCCGTCCTTTTCTTTATTTTCTATATTGCCAACTTCGGTGTTTACATTCCTTTTAATCATCGAACCGTTACACACTGTTCTTTCCGTTAATTTATTGTCCTCATTTGTTTTGTCCAGCGATACACTAACTGGTTGGACAACTTTCAATACAGGTGTAATGTTCATCTGCTCGGGGGCTACTAATGGGAGATCTAAGTGACAATCGTATTGTGATTCACCTTCCGAGTCCATTATCACCTCTGAATTATCCGGATTATCGCTATTACATGTCTTATCAACGTCATTATTAGTACTTTCTGCTCTTTCCTTCCATGTTTTCATCCTTTTATTGTCTCTCTCTCTATTTGATCTTGACTTATGTTTCACTCCCCTATTGACGTGTACTAAATCACCCCTTGTCCAAACCAATGAAATACGCATTTTGTCACCTAAATAATGAGAGTTCCATGTCAGTTGCTCATATTCATCAATAATACTGTTAATTAAGGCGACTAAAGGCTTCGGCAATGTTTCCATTATGATTTCCCTGATAGGTACCTCTATTTTCACAAGAAGAATAGTAAAGTTCACAAAACAACAATAAAACGCAAAATAATTTTCAAAAATGTCAGTAATTTAACTTACATTACTGTTATAATAGTTATATTTACTAAATCCGGCTGGTAATATCCAAATCCTATAGAAATAATAACACAATAACAGGAGCAATCCCATTTCTATGTGAAAAAGTCCGTGTATATTAACATTAAGCAGATGTATACCAATTGTAAAGAAATGGGTGTCGTTTGTAAGAAGCGGTTAGTGCGATAGTTATTTTTGAGTCAACCTGTTTGTCCATGACTATTTGTTACATCTAAAGAACAAATGCAAAACTATTTAATCAGTTCCATTGATTTTATATTGAAAAGCCACAAATTCTGTTAGCTTTAGTGTGAAAACAATGTTGGCGCCAAAATCTCAGAAATGTTTCATTGTCAATATAGAGCCCAGTAATAATGTAAATGCATTATAAAGCATATATATATATGATATACGTTCGAATTCGATTCATTAGGCTATCACATTTTGTATTGTGTTTCTTGACCATTTTTGATTACGTCAAAGGCAGATTATTCAGAGAGAAGGCAAAATGCCACTATCCAGATTTGCGATGTTTAAGTTCTATTTTGCCCGAATGTATTGCTAAGACCGCGTGGCCTAATGGATAAGGCGTCTGACTTCGAATCAGAAGATTGCGAGTTCGAGTCTCGTCGTGGTCGAAGACTTTTTGCAGTAGCATGACCGAGGAATTTCGGCAGGCGATTTCTAAATAGCGATCCGTATTCACACGGCAATGTCAAAGTCAGCACAAGTTTTCGATCAACAAATATAAGATATCCTTGCAAATACTTTTTTCTTCTTCCTGAAATGAGAAATAAAATGCAGTCACTATATATATCTACATCTTTTGTATACCTTTATTGGATCAGATCACCCTGTAGAAATATACGGCGTATATTAAATGCGCGATCTTGAAACAGATTTTCAATGGAATCGGCATTCAGAGTCCGATTTCGTGTTTTGATTTTGAAAAAGACACTTTTGGCACGAAATTCACGGGTACGGCTGCGATCAAGTAAAATGATAGCAGGAACTCGTGCACTTTTATAGACCACCGTTTATGAAATCGATTTATGTCTAATAAACATTAGGTGGCAAATATAAAACTCACTAGATTGCAGTTATCGTGTATTTTTCCGTCTTCTACAAAGTGCCAAACGATACAATAAAAATTAACCGCCCAACGTGGGGCTCGAACCCACGACCCCGAGATTAAGAGTCTCGTGCTCTACCGACTGAGCTAGCCGGGCAGATGTATACCAATTGTAAAGAAATGGGTGTCGTTTGTAAGAAGCGGTTAGTGCGATAGTTATTTTTGAGTCAACCTGTTTGTCCATGACTATTTGTTACATCTAAAGAACAAATGCAAAACTATTTAATCAGTTCCATTGATTTTATATTGAAAAGCCACAAATTCTGTTAGCTTTAGTGTGAAAACAATGTTGGCGCCAAAATCTCAGAAATGTTTCATTGTCAATATAGAGCCCAGTAATAATGTAAATGCATTATAAAGCATATATATATATGATATACGTTCGAATTCGATTCATTAGGCTATCACATTTTGTATTGTGTTTCTTGACCATTTTTGATTACGTCAAAGGCAGATTATTCAGAGAGAAGGCAAAATGCCACTATCCAGATTTGCGATGTTTAAGTTCTATTTTGCCCGAATGTATTGCTAAGACCGCGTGGCCTAATGGATAAGGCGTCTGACTTCGAATCAGAAGATTGCGAGTTCGAGTCTCGTCGTGGTCGAAGACTTTTTGCAGTAGCATGACCGAGGAATTTCGGCAGGCGATTTCTAAATAGCGATCCGTATTCACACGGCAATGTCAAAGTCAGCACAAGTTTTCGATCAACAAATATAAGATATCCTTGCAAATACTTTTTTCTTCTTCCTGAAATGAGAAATAAAATGCAGTCACTATATATATCTACATCTTTTGTATACCTTTATTGGATCAGATCACCCTGTAGAAATATACGGCGTATATTAAATGCGCGATCTTGAAACAGATTTTCAATGGAATCGGCATTCAGAGTCCGATTTCGTGTTTTGATTTTGAAAAAGACACTTTTGGCACGAAATTCACGGGTACGGCTGCGATCAAGTAAAATGATAGCAGGAACTCGTGCACTTTTATAGACCACCGTTTATGAAATCGATTTATGTCTAATAAACATTAGGTGGCAAATATAAAACTCACTAGATTGCAGTTATCGTGTATTTTTCCGTCTTCTACAAAGTGCCAAACGATACAATAAAAATTAACCGCCCAACGTGGGGCTCGAACCCACGACCCCGAGATTAAGAGTCTCGTGCTCTACCGACTGAGCTAGCCGGGCAGATGTATACCAATTGTAAAGAAATGGGTGTCGTTTGTAAGAAGCGGTTAGTGCGATAGTTATTTTTGAGTCAACCTGTTTGTCCATGACTATTTGTTACATCTAAAGAACAAATGCAAAACTATTTAATCAGTTCCATTGATTTTATATTGAAAAGCCACAAATTCTGTTAGCTTTAGTGTGAAAACAATGTTGGCGCCAAAATCTCAGAAATGTTTCATTGTCAATATAGAGCCCAGTAATAATGTAAATGCATTATAAAGCATATATATATATATGATATACGTTCGAATTCGATTCATTAGGCTATCACATTTTGTATTGTGTTTCTTGACCATTTTTGATTACGTCAAAGGCAGATTATTCAGAGAGAAGGCAAAATGCCACTATCCAGATTTGCGATGTTTAAGTTCTATTTTGCCCGAATGTATTGCTAAGACCGCGTGGCCTAATGGATAAGGCGTCTGACTTCGAATCAGAAGATTGCGAGTTCGAGTCTCGTCGTGGTCGAAGACTTTTTGCAGTAGCATGACCGAGGAATTTCGGCAGGCGATTTCTAAATAGCGATCCGTATTCACACGGCAATGTCAAAGTCAGCACAAGTTTTCGATCAACAAATATAAGATATCCTTGCAAATACTTTTTTCTTCTTCCTGAAATGAGAAATAAAATGCAGTCACTATATATATCTACATCTTTTGTATACCTTTATTGGATCAGATCACCCTGTAGAAATATACGGCGTATATTAAATGCGCGATCTTGAAACAGATTTTCAATGGAATCGGCATTCAGAGTCCGATTTCGTGTTTTGATTTTGAAAAAGACACTTTTGGCACGAAATTCACGGGTACGGCTGCGATCAAGTAAAATGATAGCAGGAACTCGTGCACTTTTATAGACCACCGTTTATGAAATCGATTTATGTCTAATAAACATTAGGTGGCAAATATAAAACTCACTAGATTGCAGTTATCGTGTATTTTTCCGTCTTCTACAAAGTGCCAAACGATACAATAAAAATTAACCGCCCAACGTGGGGCTCGAACCCACGACCCCGAGATTAAGAGTCTCGTGCTCTACCGACTGAGCTAGCCGGGCAGATGTATACCAATTGTAAAGAAATGGGTGTCGTTTGTAAGAAGCGGTTAGTGCGATAGTTATTTTTGAGTCAACCTGTTTGTCCATGACTATTTGTTACATCTAAAGAACAAATGCAAAACTATTTAATCAGTTCCATTGATTTTATATTGAAAAGCCACAAATTCTGTTAGCTTTAGTGTGAAAACAATGTTGGCGCCAAAATCTCAGAAATGTTTCATTGTCAATATAGAGCCCAGTAATAATGTAAATGCATTATAAAGCATATATATATATATGATATACGTTCGAATTCGATTCATTAGGCTATCACATTTTGTATTGTGTTTCTTGACCATTTTTGATTACGTCAAAGGCAGATTATTCAGAGAGAAGGCAAAATGCCACTATCCAGATTTGCGATGTTTAAGTTCTATTTTGCCCGAATGTATTGCTAAGACCGCGTGGCCTAATGGATAAGGCGTCTGACTTCGAATCAGAAGATTGCGAGTTCGAGTCTCGTCGTGGTCGAAGACTTTTTGCAGTAGCATGACCGAGGAATTTCGGCAGGCGATTTCTAAATAGCGATCCGTACACTGCATGAACGCATGCGTTTACTAACATTTAATTTTTCAATAAATTTCTTTCT
>NC_086375.1:17157705-17182049 GCF_036588685.1 Mytilus trossulus
TAAAGCATATATATACGATATACGTTCGAATTCGATTCATAAGGCTAGCACATTTTGTATTGTGTTTCTTGACCATTTTTGATTACGTCAAGAGCAGATTATTCAGAGAGAAGGCAAAATGCCACTATCCAGATTTGCGATGTTTAAGTTCTATTTTGCCCGAATGTATTGCTAAGACCGCGTGGCCTAATGGATAAGGCGTCTGACTTCGAATCAGAAGATTGCGAGTTCGAGTCTCGTCGTGGTCGAAGACTTTTTGCAGTAGCATGACCGAGGAATTTCGGCAGGCGATTTCTAAATAGCGATCCGTATTCACACGGCAATGTCAAAGTCAGCACAAGTTTTCGATCAACAAATATAAGATATCTTTGCAAATACTTTTTTCTTCTTCCTGAAATGAGAAATAAAATGCAGTCACTATATATATTTACATCTTTTGTATATCTGATCAGATCAACCACACTCGTTTCGATGTAGAAATATAAGGCGTAAATTGAATGCGCGATCTTGAAACAGATCTTCAATGGAATCGGCATGCAGAGTCCGATTTCGTGTTTTGATTTTGCAAAAGACACTTTTTGCACGAAATTCACGGGTACGGCTGCGATCAAGTAAAATGAAAGCAGGATCTCGTGCACTTTTATAGACCACCGTTTATGAAATCGATTTATGTCTAATAAACATTAGGTGGCAAATATAAAACTCACTAGATTGCAGTTATCGTGTATTTTTCCGTCTTCTACAAATTGTCAAACGATACAATAAAAATTAACCGCCCAACGTGGGGCTCGAACCCACGACCCCGAGATTAAGAGTCTCGTGCTCTACCGACTGAGCTAGCCGGGCAGATGTATACCAATTGTAAAGAAATGGGTGTCGTTTGTAAGAAGCGGTTAATTAGTGCGATAGTTATTTTTGCGTCAACCTGTTTGCCCATGGCTATTTGTTACATCTAAAGAACAAATGCAAAACTATTTTATCAGTTCCATTGATTTTATATTGAAAAGCCACAAATTCTGTCACCTTTAGTGTGAAAACAATGTTGGCGCCAAAATCTCAGAAATGTTTCATTGTTAATATCGAGCCCAGTAATAATGTAAATGTATTATAAAGCATATATATACGATATACGTTCGAATTCGATTCATAAGGCTAGCACATTTTGTATTGTGTTTCTTGACCATTTTTGATTACGTCAAGAGCAGATTATTCAGAGAGAAGGCAAAATGCCACTATCCAGATTTGCGATGTTTAAGTTCTATTTTGCCCGAATGTATTGCTAAGACCGCGTGGCCTAATGGATAAGGCGTCTGACTTCGAATCAGAAGATTGCGAGTTCGAGTCTCGTCGTGGTCGAAGACTTTTTGCAGTAGCATGACCGAGGAATTTCGGCAGGCGATTTCTAAATAGCGATCCGTATTCACACGGCAATGTCAAAGTCAGCACAAGTTTTCGATCAACAAATATAAGATATCTTTGCAAATACTTTTTTCTTCTTCCTGAAATGAGAAATAAAATGCAGTCACTATATATATTTACATCTTTTGTATATCTGATCAGATCAACCACACTCGTTTCGATGTAGAAATATAAGGCGTAAATTGAATGCGCGATCTTGAAACAGATCTTCAATGGAATCGGCATGCAGAGTCCGATTTCGTGTTTTGATTTTGCAAAAGACACTTTTTGCACGAAATTCACGGGTACGGCTGCGATCAAGTAAAATGAAAGCAGGATCTCGTGCACTTTTATAGACCACCGTTTATGAAATCGATTTATGTCTAATAAACATTAGGTGGCAAATATAAAACTCACTAGATTGCAGTTATCGTGTATTTTTCCGTCTTCTACAAATTGTCAAACGATACAATAAAAATTAACCGCCCAACGTGGGGCTCGAACCCACGACCCCGAGATTAAGAGTCTCGTGCTCTACCGACTGAGCTAGCCGGGCAGATGTATACCAATTGTAAAGAAATGGGTGTCGTTTGTAAGAAGCGGTTAATTAGTGCGATAGTTATTTTTGCGTCAACCTGTTTGCCCATGGCTATTTGTTACATCTAAAGAACAAATGCAAAACTATTTTATCAGTTCCATTGATTTTATATTGAAAAGCCACAAATTCTGTCACCTTTAGTGTGAAAACAATGTTGGCGCCAAAATCTCAGAAATGTTTCATTGTTAATATCGAGCCCAGTAATAATGTAAATGTATTATAAAGCATATATATACGATATACGTTCGAATTCGATTCATAAGGCTAGCACATTTTGTATTGTGTTTCTTGACCATTTTTGATTACGTCAAGAGCAGATTATTCAGAGAGAAGGCAAAATGCCACTATCCAGATTTGCGATGTTTAAGTTCTATTTTGCCCGAATGTATTGCTAAGACCGCGTGGCCTAATGGATAAGGCGTCTGACTTCGAATCAGAAGATTGCGAGTTCGAGTCTCGTCGTGGTCGAAGACTTTTTGCAGTAGCATGACCGAGGAATTTCGGCAGGCGATTTCTAAATAGCGATCCGTATTCACACGGCAATGTCAAAGTCAGCACAAGTTTTCGATCAACAAATATAAGATATCTTTGCAAATACTTTTTTCTTCTTCCTGAAATGAGAAATAAAATGCAGTCACTATATATATTTACATCTTTTGTATATCTGATCAGATCAACCACACTCGTTTCGATGTAGAAATATAAGGCGTAAATTGAATGCGCGATCTTGAAACAGATCTTCAATGGAATCGGCATGCAGAGTCCGATTTCGTGTTTTGATTTTGCAAAAGACACTTTTTGCACGAAATTCACGGGTACGGCTGCGATCAAGTAAAATGAAAGCAGGATCTCGTGCACTTTTATAGACCACCGTTTATGAAATCGATTTATGTCTAATAAACATTAGGTGGCAAATATAAAACTCACTAGATTGCAGTTATCGTGTATTTTTCCGTCTTCTACAAATTGTCAAACGATACAATAAAAATTAACCGCCCAACGTGGGGCTCGAACCCACGACCCCGAGATTAAGAGTCTCGTGCTCTACCGACTGAGCTAGCCGGGCAGATGTATACCAATTGTAAAGAAATGGGTGTCGTTTGTAAGAAGCGGTTAATTAGTGCGATAGTTATTTTTGCGTCAACCTGTTTGCCCATGGCTATTTGTTACATCTAAAGAACAAATGCAAAACTATTTTATCAGTTCCATTGATTTTATATTGAAAAGCCACAAATTCTGTCACCTTTAGTGTGAAAACAATGTTGGCGCCAAAATCTCAGAAATGTTTCATTGTTAATATCGAGCCCAGTAATAATGTAAATGTATTATAAAGCATATATATACGATATACGTTCGAATTCGATTCATAAGGCTAGCACATTTTGTATTGTGTTTCTTGACCATTTTTGATTACGTCAAGAGCAGATTATTCAGAGAGAAGGCAAAATGCCACTATCCAGATTTGCGATGTTTAAGTTCTATTTTGCCCGAATGTATTGCTAAGACCGCGTGGCCTAATGGATAAGGCGTCTGACTTCGAATCAGAAGATTGCGAGTTCGAGTCTCGTCGTGGTCGAAGACTTTTTGCAGTAGCATGACCGAGGAATTTCGGCAGGCGATTTCTAAATAGCGATCCGTATTCACACGGCAATGTCAAAGTCAGCACAAGTTTTCGATCAACAAATATAAGATATCTTTGCAAATACTTTTTTCTTCTTCCTGAAATGAGAAATAAAATGCAGTCACTATATATATTTACATCTTTTGTATATCTGATCAGATCAACCACACTCGTTTCGATGTAGAAATATAAGGCGTAAATTGAATGCGCGATCTTGAAACAGATCTTCAATGGAATCGGCATGCAGAGTCCGATTTCGTGTTTTGATTTTGCAAAAGACACTTTTTGCACGAAATTCACGGGTACGGCTGCGATCAAGTAAAATGAAAGCAGGATCTCGTGCACTTTTATAGACCACCGTTTATGAAATCGATTTATGTCTAATAAACATTAGGTGGCAAATATAAAACTCACTAGATTGCAGTTATCGTGTATTTTTCCGTCTTCTACAAATTGTCAAACGATACAATAAAAATTAACCGCCCAACGTGGGGCTCGAACCCACGACCCCGAGATTAAGAGTCTCGTGCTCTACCGACTGAGCTAGCCGGGCAGATGTATACCAATTGTAAAGAAATGGGTGTCGTTTGTAAGAAGCGGTTAATTAGTGCGATAGTTATTTTTGCGTCAACCTGTTTGCCCATGGCTATTTGTTACATCTAAAGAACAAATGCAAAACTATTTTATCAGTTCCATTGATTTTATATTGAAAAGCCACAAATTCTGTCACCTTTAGTGTGAAAACAATGTTGGCGCCAAAATCTCAGAAATGTTTCATTGTTAATATCGAGCCCAGTAATAATGTAAATGTATTATAAAGCATATATATACGATATACGTTCGAATTCGATTCATAAGGCTAGCACATTTTGTATTGTGTTTCTTGACCATTTTTGATTACGTCAAGAGCAGATTATTCAGAGAGAAGGCAAAATGCCACTATCCAGATTTGCGATGTTTAAGTTCTATTTTGCCCGAATGTATTGCTAAGACCGCGTGGCCTAATGGATAAGGCGTCTGACTTCGAATCAGAAGATTGCGAGTTCGAGTCTCGTCGTGGTCGAAGACTTTTTGCAGTAGCATGACCGAGGAATTTCGGCAGGCGATTTCTAAATAGCGATCCGTATTCACACGGCAATGTCAAAGTCAGCACAAGTTTTCGATCAACAAATATAAGATATCTTTGCAAATACTTTTTTCTTCTTCCTGAAATGAGAAATAAAATGCAGTCACTATATATATTTACATCTTTTGTATATCTGATCAGATCAACCACACTCGTTTCGATGTAGAAATATAAGGCGTAAATTGAATGCGCGATCTTGAAACAGATCTTCAATGGAATCGGCATGCAGAGTCCGATTTCGTGTTTTGATTTTGCAAAAGACACTTTTTGCACGAAATTCACGGGTACGGCTGCGATCAAGTAAAATGAAAGCAGGATCTCGTGCACTTTTATAGACCACCGTTTATGAAATCGATTTATGTCTAATAAACATTAGGTGGCAAATATAAAACTCACTAGATTGCAGTTATCGTGTATTTTTCCGTCTTCTACAAATTGTCAAACGATACAATAAAAATTAACCGCCCAACGTGGGGCTCGAACCCACGACCCCGAGATTAAGAGTCTCGTGCTCTACCGACTGAGCTAGCCGGGCAGATGTATACCAATTGTAAAGAAATGGGTGTCGTTTGTAAGAAGCGGTTAATTAGTGCGATAGTTATTTTTGCGTCAACCTGTTTGCCCATGGCTATTTGTTACATCTAAAGAACAAATGCAAAACTATTTTATCAGTTCCATTGATTTTATATTGAAAAGCCACAAATTCTGTCACCTTTAGTGTGAAAACAATGTTGGCGCCAAAATCTCAGAAATGTTTCATTGTTAATATCGAGCCCAGTAATAATGTAAATGTATTATAAAGCATATATATACGATATACGTTCGAATTCGATTCATAAGGCTAGCACATTTTGTATTGTGTTTCTTGACCATTTTTGATTACGTCAAGAGCAGATTATTCAGAGAGAAGGCAAAATGCCACTATCCAGATTTGCGATGTTTAAGTTCTATTTTGCCCGAATGTATTGCTAAGACCGCGTGGCCTAATGGATAAGGCGTCTGACTTCGAATCAGAAGATTGCGAGTTCGAGTCTCGTCGTGGTCGAAGACTTTTTGCAGTAGCATGACCGAGGAATTTCGGCAGGCGATTTCTAAATAGCGATCCGTATTCACACGGCAATGTCAAAGTCAGCACAAGTTTTCGATCAACAAATATAAGATATCTTTGCAAATACTTTTTTCTTCTTCCTGAAATGAGAAATAAAATGCAGTCACTATATATATTTACATCTTTTGTATATCTGATCAGATCAACCACACTCGTTTCGATGTAGAAATATAAGGCGTAAATTGAATGCGCGATCTTGAAACAGATCTTCAATGGAATCGGCATGCAGAGTCCGATTTCGTGTTTTGATTTTGCAAAAGACACTTTTTGCACGAAATTCACGGGTACGGCTGCGATCAAGTAAAATGAAAGCAGGATCTCGTGCACTTTTATAGACCACCGTTTATGAAATCGATTTATGTCTAATAAACATTAGGTGGCAAATATAAAACTCACTAGATTGCAGTTATCGTGTATTTTTCCGTCTTCTACAAATTGTCAAACGATACAATAAAAATTAACCGCCCAACGTGGGGCTCGAACCCACGACCCCGAGATTAAGAGTCTCGTGCTCTACCGACTGAGCTAGCCGGGCAGATGTATACCAATTGTAAAGAAATGGGTGTCGTTTGTAAGAAGCGGTTAATTAGTGCGATAGTTATTTTTGCGTCAACCTGTTTGCCCATGGCTATTTGTTACATCTAAAGAACAAATGCAAAACTATTTTATCAGTTCCATTGATTTTATATTGAAAAGCCACAAATTCTGTCACCTTTAGTGTGAAAACAATGTTGGCGCCAAAATCTCAGAAATGTTTCATTGTTAATATCGAGCCCAGTAATAATGTAAATGTATTATAAAGCATATATATACGATATACGTTCGAATTCGATTCATAAGGCTAGCACATTTTGTATTGTGTTTCTTGACCATTTTTGATTACGTCAAGAGCAGATTATTCAGAGAGAAGGCAAAATGCCACTATCCAGATTTGCGATGTTTAAGTTCTATTTTGCCCGAATGTATTGCTAAGACCGCGTGGCCTAATGGATAAGGCGTCTGACTTCGAATCAGAAGATTGCGAGTTCGAGTCTCGTCGTGGTCGAAGACTTTTTGCAGTAGCATGACCGAGGAATTTCGGCAGGCGATTTCTAAATAGCGATCCGTATTCACACGGCAATGTCAAAGTCAGCACAAGTTTTCGATCAACAAATATAAGATATCTTTGCAAATACTTTTTTCTTCTTCCTGAAATGAGAAATAAAATGCAGTCACTATATATATTTACATCTTTTGTATATCTGATCAGATCAACCACACTCGTTTCGATGTAGAAATATAAGGCGTAAATTGAATGCGCGATCTTGAAACAGATCTTCAATGGAATCGGCATGCAGAGTCCGATTTCGTGTTTTGATTTTGCAAAAGACACTTTTTGCACGAAATTCACGGGTACGGCTGCGATCAAGTAAAATGAAAGCAGGATCTCGTGCACTTTTATAGACCACCGTTTATGAAATCGATTTATGTCTAATAAACATTAGGTGGCAAATATAAAACTCACTAGATTGCAGTTATCGTGTATTTTTCCGTCTTCTACAAATTGTCAAACGATACAATAAAAATTAACCGCCCAACGTGGGGCTCGAACCCACGACCCCGAGATTAAGAGTCTCGTGCTCTACCGACTGAGCTAGCCGGGCAGATGTATACCAATTGTAAAGAAATGGGTGTCGTTTGTAAGAAGCGGTTAATTAGTGCGATAGTTATTTTTGCGTCAACCTGTTTGCCCATGGCTATTTGTTACATCTAAAGAACAAATGCAAAACTATTTTATCAGTTCCATTGATTTTATATTGAAAAGCCACAAATTCTGTCACCTTTAGTGTGAAAACAATGTTGGCGCCAAAATCTCAGAAATGTTTCATTGTTAATATCGAGCCCAGTAATAATGTAAATGTATTATAAAGCATATATATACGATATACGTTCGAATTCGATTCATAAGGCTAGCACATTTTGTATTGTGTTTCTTGACCATTTTTGATTACGTCAAGAGCAGATTATTCAGAGAGAAGGCAAAATGCCACTATCCAGATTTGCGATGTTTAAGTTCTATTTTGCCCGAATGTATTGCTAAGACCGCGTGGCCTAATGGATAAGGCGTCTGACTTCGAATCAGAAGATTGCGAGTTCGAGTCTCGTCGTGGTCGAAGACTTTTTGCAGTAGCATGACCGAGGAATTTCGGCAGGCGATTTCTAAATAGCGATCCGTATTCACACGGCAATGTCAAAGTCAGCACAAGTTTTCGATCAACAAATATAAGATATCTTTGCAAATACTTTTTTCTTCTTCCTGAAATGAGAAATAAAATGCAGTCACTATATATATTTACATCTTTTGTATATCTGATCAGATCAACCACACTCGTTTCGATGTAGAAATATAAGGCGTAAATTGAATGCGCGATCTTGAAACAGATCTTCAATGGAATCGGCATGCAGAGTCCGATTTCGTGTTTTGATTTTGCAAAAGACACTTTTTGCACGAAATTCACGGGTACGGCTGCGATCAAGTAAAATGAAAGCAGGATCTCGTGCACTTTTATAGACCACCGTTTATGAAATCGATTTATGTCTAATAAACATTAGGTGGCAAATATAAAACTCACTAGATTGCAGTTATCGTGTATTTTTCCGTCTTCTACAAATTGTCAAACGATACAATAAAAATTAACCGCCCAACGTGGGGCTCGAACCCACGACCCCGAGATTAAGAGTCTCGTGCTCTACCGACTGAGCTAGCCGGGCAGATGTATACCAATTGTAAAGAAATGGGTGTCGTTTGTAAGAAGCGGTTAATTAGTGCGATAGTTATTTTTGCGTCAACCTGTTTGCCCATGGCTATTTGTTACATCTAAAGAACAAATGCAAAACTATTTTATCAGTTCCATTGATTTTATATTGAAAAGCCACAAATTCTGTCACCTTTAGTGTGAAAACAATGTTGGCGCCAAAATCTCAGAAATGTTTCATTGTTAATATCGAGCCCAGTAATAATGTAAATGTATTATAAAGCATATATATACGATATACGTTCGAATTCGATTCATAAGGCTAGCACATTTTGTATTGTGTTTCTTGACCATTTTTGATTACGTCAAGAGCAGATTATTCAGAGAGAAGGCAAAATGCCACTATCCAGATTTGCGATGTTTAAGTTCTATTTTGCCCGAATGTATTGCTAAGACCGCGTGGCCTAATGGATAAGGCGTCTGACTTCGAATCAGAAGATTGCGAGTTCGAGTCTCGTCGTGGTCGAAGACTTTTTGCAGTAGCATGACCGAGGAATTTCGGCAGGCGATTTCTAAATAGCGATCCGTATTCACACGGCAATGTCAAAGTCAGCACAAGTTTTCGATCAACAAATATAAGATATCTTTGCAAATACTTTTTTCTTCTTCCTGAAATGAGAAATAAAATGCAGTCACTATATATATTTACATCTTTTGTATATCTGATCAGATCAACCACACTCGTTTCGATGTAGAAATATAAGGCGTAAATTGAATGCGCGATCTTGAAACAGATCTTCAATGGAATCGGCATGCAGAGTCCGATTTCGTGTTTTGATTTTGCAAAAGACACTTTTTGCACGAAATTCACGGGTACGGCTGCGATCAAGTAAAATGAAAGCAGGATCTCGTGCACTTTTATAGACCACCGTTTATGAAATCGATTTATGTCTAATAAACATTAGGTGGCAAATATAAAACTCACTAGATTGCAGTTATCGTGTATTTTTCCGTCTTCTACAAATTGTCAAACGATACAATAAAAATTAACCGCCCAACGTGGGGCTCGAACCCACGACCCCGAGATTAAGAGTCTCGTGCTCTACCGACTGAGCTAGCCGGGCAGATGTATACCAATTGTAAAGAAATGGGTGTCGTTTGTAAGAAGCGGTTAATTAGTGCGATAGTTATTTTTGCGTCAACCTGTTTGCCCATGGCTATTTGTTACATCTAAAGAACAAATGCAAAACTATTTTATCAGTTCCATTGATTTTATATTGAAAAGCCACAAATTCTGTCACCTTTAGTGTGAAAACAATGTTGGCGCCAAAATCTCAGAAATGTTTCATTGTTAATATCGAGCCCAGTAATAATGTAAATGTATTATAAAGCATATATATACGATATACGTTCGAATTCGATTCATAAGGCTAGCACATTTTGTATTGTGTTTCTTGACCATTTTTGATTACGTCAAGAGCAGATTATTCAGAGAGAAGGCAAAATGCCACTATCCAGATTTGCGATGTTTAAGTTCTATTTTGCCCGAATGTATTGCTAAGACCGCGTGGCCTAATGGATAAGGCGTCTGACTTCGAATCAGAAGATTGCGAGTTCGAGTCTCGTCGTGGTCGAAGACTTTTTGCAGTAGCATGACCGAGGAATTTCGGCAGGCGATTTCTAAATAGCGATCCGTATTCACACGGCAATGTCAAAGTCAGCACAAGTTTTCGATCAACAAATATAAGATATCTTTGCAAATACTTTTTTCTTCTTCCTGAAATGAGAAATAAAATGCAGTCACTATATATATTTACATCTTTTGTATATCTGATCAGATCAACCACACTCGTTTCGATGTAGAAATATAAGGCGTAAATTGAATGCGCGATCTTGAAACAGATCTTCAATGGAATCGGCATGCAGAGTCCGATTTCGTGTTTTGATTTTGCAAAAGACACTTTTTGCACGAAATTCACGGGTACGGCTGCGATCAAGTAAAATGAAAGCAGGATCTCGTGCACTTTTATAGACCACCGTTTATGAAATCGATTTATGTCTAATAAACATTAGGTGGCAAATATAAAACTCACTAGATTGCAGTTATCGTGTATTTTTCCGTCTTCTACAAATTGTCAAACGATACAATAAAAATTAACCGCCCAACGTGGGGCTCGAACCCACGACCCCGAGATTAAGAGTCTCGTGCTCTACCGACTGAGCTAGCCGGGCAGATGTATACCAATTGTAAAGAAATGGGTGTCGTTTGTAAGAAGCGGTTAATTAGTGCGATAGTTATTTTTGCGTCAACCTGTTTGCCCATGGCTATTTGTTACATCTAAAGAACAAATGCAAAACTATTTTATCAGTTCCATTGATTTTATATTGAAAAGCCACAAATTCTGTCACCTTTAGTGTGAAAACAATGTTGGCGCCAAAATCTCAGAAATGTTTCATTGTTAATATCGAGCCCAGTAATAATGTAAATGTATTATAAAGCATATATATACGATATACGTTCGAATTCGATTCATAAGGCTAGCACATTTTGTATTGTGTTTCTTGACCATTTTTGATTACGTCAAGAGCAGATTATTCAGAGAGAAGGCAAAATGCCACTATCCAGATTTGCGATGTTTAAGTTCTATTTTGCCCGAATGTATTGCTAAGACCGCGTGGCCTAATGGATAAGGCGTCTGACTTCGAATCAGAAGATTGCGAGTTCGAGTCTCGTCGTGGTCGAAGACTTTTTGCAGTAGCATGACCGAGGAATTTCGGCAGGCGATTTCTAAATAGCGATCCGTATTCACACGGCAATGTCAAAGTCAGCACAAGTTTTCGATCAACAAATATAAGATATCTTTGCAAATACTTTTTTCTTCTTCCTGAAATGAGAAATAAAATGCAGTCACTATATATATTTACATCTTTTGTATATCTGATCAGATCAACCACACTCGTTTCGATGTAGAAATATAAGGCGTAAATTGAATGCGCGATCTTGAAACAGATCTTCAATGGAATCGGCATGCAGAGTCCGATTTCGTGTTTTGATTTTGCAAAAGACACTTTTTGCACGAAATTCACGGGTACGGCTGCGATCAAGTAAAATGAAAGCAGGATCTCGTGCACTTTTATAGACCACCGTTTATGAAATCGATTTATGTCTAATAAACATTAGGTGGCAAATATAAAACTCACTAGATTGCAGTTATCGTGTATTTTTCCGTCTTCTACAAATTGTCAAACGATACAATAAAAATTAACCGCCCAACGTGGGGCTCGAACCCACGACCCCGAGATTAAGAGTCTCGTGCTCTACCGACTGAGCTAGCCGGGCAGATGTATACCAATTGTAAAGAAATGGGTGTCGTTTGTAAGAAGCGGTTAATTAGTGCGATAGTTATTTTTGCGTCAACCTGTTTGCCCATGGCTATTTGTTACATCTAAAGAACAAATGCAAAACTATTTTATCAGTTCCATTGATTTTATATTGAAAAGCCACAAATTCTGTCACCTTTAGTGTGAAAACAATGTTGGCGCCAAAATCTCAGAAATGTTTCATTGTTAATATCGAGCCCAGTAATAATGTAAATGTATTATAAAGCATATATATACGATATACGTTCGAATTCGATTCATAAGGCTAGCACATTTTGTATTGTGTTTCTTGACCATTTTTGATTACGTCAAGAGCAGATTATTCAGAGAGAAGGCAAAATGCCACTATCCAGATTTGCGATGTTTAAGTTCTATTTTGCCCGAATGTATTGCTAAGACCGCGTGGCCTAATGGATAAGGCGTCTGACTTCGAATCAGAAGATTGCGAGTTCGAGTCTCGTCGTGGTCGAAGACTTTTTGCAGTAGCATGACCGAGGAATTTCGGCAGGCGATTTCTAAATAGCGATCCGTATTCACACGGCAATGTCAAAGTCAGCACAAGTTTTCGATCAACAAATATAAGATATCTTTGCAAATACTTTTTTCTTCTTCCTGAAATGAGAAATAAAATGCAGTCACTATATATATTTACATCTTTTGTATATCTGATCAGATCAACCACACTCGTTTCGATGTAGAAATATAAGGCGTAAATTGAATGCGCGATCTTGAAACAGATCTTCAATGGAATCGGCATGCAGAGTCCGATTTCGTGTTTTGATTTTGCAAAAGACACTTTTTGCACGAAATTCACGGGTACGGCTGCGATCAAGTAAAATGAAAGCAGGATCTCGTGCACTTTTATAGACCACCGTTTATGAAATCGATTTATGTCTAATAAACATTAGGTGGCAAATATAAAACTCACTAGATTGCAGTTATCGTGTATTTTTCCGTCTTCTACAAATTGTCAAACGATACAATAAAAATTAACCGCCCAACGTGGGGCTCGAACCCACGACCCCGAGATTAAGAGTCTCGTGCTCTACCGACTGAGCTAGATGGGCAGATGTATACCAATTGTAAAGAAATGGGTGTCGTTTGTAAGAAGCGGTTAATTAGTGCGATAGTTATTTTTGCGTCAACCTGTTTGCCCATGGCTATTTGTTACATCTAAAGAACAAATGCAAAACTATTTTATCAGTTCCATTGATTTTATATTGAAAAGCCACAAATTCTGTCACCTTTAGTGTGAAAACAATGTTGGCGCCAAAATCTCAGAAATGTTTCATTGTTAATATCGAGCCCAGTAATAATGTAAATGTATTATAAAGCATATATATACGATATACGTTCGAATTCGATTCA
Organism: Mytilus trossulus; assembly: GCF_036588685.1. Lineage (NCBI taxonomy): Eukaryota > Metazoa > Mollusca > Bivalvia > Mytilida > Mytilidae > Mytilus > Mytilus trossulus. The sequence continues at coordinate 17,171,041 of NC_086375.1, forward strand.
TAAGGCTAGCACATTTTGTATTGTGTTTCTTGACCATTTTTGATTACGTCAAGAGCAGATTATTCAGAGAGAAGGCAAAATGCCACTATCCAGATTTGCGATGTTTAAGTTCTATTTTGCCCGAATGTATTGCTAAGACCGCGTGGCCTAATGGATAAGGCGTCTGACTTCGAATCAGAAGATTGCGAGTTCGAGTCTCGTCGTGGTCGAAGACTTTTTGCAGTAGCATGACCGAGGAATTTCGGCAGGCGATTTCTAAATAGCGATCCGTATTCACACGGCAATGTCAAAGTCAGCACAAGTTTTCGATCAACAAATATAAGATATCTTTGCAAATACTTTTTTCTTCTTCCTGAAATGAGAAATAAAATGCAGTCACTATATATATTTACATCTTTTGTATATCTGATCAGATCAACCACACTCGTTTCGATGTAGAAATATAAGGCGTAAATTGAATGCGCGATCTTGAAACAGATCTTCAATGGAATCGGCATGCAGAGTCCGATTTCGTGTTTTGATTTTGCAAAAGACACTTTTTGCACGAAATTCACGGGTACGGCTGCGATCAAGTAAAATGAAAGCAGGATCTCGTGCACTTTTATAGACCACCGTTTATGAAATCGATTTATGTCTAATAAACATTAGGTGGCAAATATAAAACTCACTAGATTGCAGTTATCGTGTATTTTTCCGTCTTCTACAAATTGTCAAACGATACAATAAAAATTAACCGCCCAACGTGGGGCTCGAACCCACGACCCCGAGATTAAGAGTCTCGTGCTCTACCGACTGAGCTAGCCGGGCAGATGTATACCAATTGTAAAGAAATGGGTGTCGTTTGTAAGAAGCGGTTAATTAGTGCGATAGTTATTTTTGCGTCAACCTGTTTGCCCATGGCTATTTGTTACATCTAAAGAACAAATGCAAAACTATTTTATCAGTTCCATTGATTTTATATTGAAAAGCCACAAATTCTGTCACCTTTAGTGTGAAAACAATGTTGGCGCCAAAATCTCAGAAATGTTTCATTGTTAATATCGAGCCCAGTAATAATGTAAATGTATTATAAAGCATATATATACGATATACGTTCGAATTCGATTCATAAGGCTAGCACATTTTGTATTGTGTTTCTTGACCATTTTTGATTACGTCAAGAGCAGATTATTCAGAGAGAAGGCAAAATGCCACTATCCAGATTTGCGATGTTTAAGTTCTATTTTGCCCGAATGTATTGCTAAGACCGCGTGGCCTAATGGATAAGGCGTCTGACTTCGAATCAGAAGATTGCGAGTTCGAGTCTCGTCGTGGTCGAAGACTTTTTGCAGTAGCATGACCGAGGAATTTCGGCAGGCGATTTCTAAATAGCGATCCGTATTCACACGGCAATGTCAAAGTCAGCACAAGTTTTCGATCAACAAATATAAGATATCTTTGCAAATACTTTTTTCTTCTTCCTGAAATGAGAAATAAAATGCAGTCACTATATATATTTACATCTTTTGTATATCTGATCAGATCAACCACACTCGTTTCGATGTAGAAATATAAGGCGTAAATTGAATGCGCGATCTTGAAACAGATCTTCAATGGAATCGGCATGCAGAGTCCGATTTCGTGTTTTGATTTTGCAAAAGACACTTTTTGCACGAAATTCACGGGTACGGCTGCGATCAAGTAAAATGAAAGCAGGATCTCGTGCACTTTTATAGACCACCGTTTATGAAATCGATTTATGTCTAATAAACATTAGGTGGCAAATATAAAACTCACTAGATTGCAGTTATCGTGTATTTTTCCGTCTTCTACAAATTGTCAAACGATACAATAAAAATTAACCGCCCAACGTGGGGCTCGAACCCACGACCCCGAGATTAAGAGTCTCGTGCTCTACCGACTGAGCTAGCCGGGCAGATGTATACCAATTGTAAAGAAATGGGTGTCGTTTGTAAGAAGCGGTTAATTAGTGCGATAGTTATTTTTGCGTCAACCTGTTTGCCCATGGCTATTTGTTACATCTAAAGAACAAATGCAAAACTATTTTATCAGTTCCATTGATTTTATATTGAAAAGCCACAAATTCTGTCACCTTTAGTGTGAAAACAATGTTGGCGCCAAAATCTCAGAAATGTTTCATTGTTAATATCGAGCCCAGTAATAATGTAAATGTATTATAAAGCATATATATACGATATACGTTCGAATTCGATTCATAAGGCTAGCACATTTTGTATTGTGTTTCTTGACCATTTTTGATTACGTCAAGAGCAGATTATTCAGAGAGAAGGCAAAATGCCACTATCCAGATTTGCGATGTTTAAGTTCTATTTTGCCCGAATGTATTGCTAAGACCGCGTGGCCTAATGGATAAGGCGTCTGACTTCGAATCAGAAGATTGCGAGTTCGAGTCTCGTCGTGGTCGAAGACTTTTTGCAGTAGCATGACCGAGGAATTTCGGCAGGCGATTTCTAAATAGCGATCCGTATTCACACGGCAATGTCAAAGTCAGCACAAGTTTTCGATCAACAAATATAAGATATCTTTGCAAATACTTTTTTCTTCTTCCTGAAATGAGAAATAAAATGCAGTCACTATATATATTTACATCTTTTGTATATCTGATCAGATCAACCACACTCGTTTCGATGTAGAAATATAAGGCGTAAATTGAATGCGCGATCTTGAAACAGATCTTCAATGGAATCGGCATGCAGAGTCCGATTTCGTGTTTTGATTTTGCAAAAGACACTTTTTGCACGAAATTCACGGGTACGGCTGCGATCAAGTAAAATGAAAGCAGGATCTCGTGCACTTTTATAGACCACCGTTTATGAAATCGATTTATGTCTAATAAACATTAGGTGGCAAATATAAAACTCACTAGATTGCAGTTATCGTGTATTTTTCCGTCTTCTACAAATTGTCAAACGATACAATAAAAATTAACCGCCCAACGTGGGGCTCGAACCCACGACCCCGAGATTAAGAGTCTCGTGCTCTACCGACTGAGCTAGCCGGGCAGATGTATACCAATTGTAAAGAAATGGGTGTCGTTTGTAAGAAGCGGTTAATTAGTGCGATAGTTATTTTTGCGTCAACCTGTTTGCCCATGGCTATTTGTTACATCTAAAGAACAAATGCAAAACTATTTTATCAGTTCCATTGATTTTATATTGAAAAGCCACAAATTCTGTCACCTTTAGTGTGAAAACAATGTTGGCGCCAAAATCTCAGAAATGTTTCATTGTTAATATCGAGCCCAGTAATAATGTAAATGTATTATAAAGCATATATATACGATATACGTTCGAATTCGATTCATAAGGCTAGCACATTTTGTATTGTGTTTCTTGACCATTTTTGATTACGTCAAGAGCAGATTATTCAGAGAGAAGGCAAAATGCCACTATCCAGATTTGCGATGTTTAAGTTCTATTTTGCCCGAATGTATTGCTAAGACCGCGTGGCCTAATGGATAAGGCGTCTGACTTCGAATCAGAAGATTGCGAGTTCGAGTCTCGTCGTGGTCGAAGACTTTTTGCAGTAGCATGACCGAGGAATTTCGGCAGGCGATTTCTAAATAGCGATCCGTATTCACACGGCAATGTCAAAGTCAGCACAAGTTTTCGATCAACAAATATAAGATATCTTTGCAAATACTTTTTTCTTCTTCCTGAAATGAGAAATAAAATGCAGTCACTATATATATTTACATCTTTTGTATATCTGATCAGATCAACCACACTCGTTTCGATGTAGAAATATAAGGCGTAAATTGAATGCGCGATCTTGAAACAGATCTTCAATGGAATCGGCATGCAGAGTCCGATTTCGTGTTTTGATTTTGCAAAAGACACTTTTTGCACGAAATTCACGGGTACGGCTGCGATCAAGTAAAATGAAAGCAGGATCTCGTGCACTTTTATAGACCACCGTTTATGAAATCGATTTATGTCTAATAAACATTAGGTGGCAAATATAAAACTCACTAGATTGCAGTTATCGTGTATTTTTCCGTCTTCTACAAATTGTCAAACGATACAATAAAAATTAACCGCCCAACGTGGGGCTCGAACCCACGACCCCGAGATTAAGAGTCTCGTGCTCTACCGACTGAGCTAGCCGGGCAGATGTATACCAATTGTAAAGAAATGGGTGTCGTTTGTAAGAAGCGGTTAATTAGTGCGATAGTTATTTTTGCGTCAACCTGTTTGCCCATGGCTATTTGTTACATCTAAAGAACAAATGCAAAACTATTTTATCAGTTCCATTGATTTTATATTGAAAAGCCACAAATTCTGTCACCTTTAGTGTGAAAACAATGTTGGCGCCAAAATCTCAGAAATGTTTCATTGTTAATATCGAGCCCAGTAATAATGTAAATGTATTATAAAGCATATATATACGATATACGTTCGAATTCGATTCATAAGGCTAGCACATTTTGTATTGTGTTTCTTGACCATTTTTGATTACGTCAAGAGCAGATTATTCAGAGAGAAGGCAAAATGCCACTATCCAGATTTGCGATGTTTAAGTTCTATTTTGCCCGAATGTATTGCTAAGACCGCGTGGCCTAATGGATAAGGCGTCTGACTTCGAATCAGAAGATTGCGAGTTCGAGTCTCGTCGTGGTCGAAGACTTTTTGCAGTAGCATGACCGAGGAATTTCGGCAGGCGATTTCTAAATAGCGATCCGTATTCACACGGCAATGTCAAAGTCAGCACAAGTTTTCGATCAACAAATATAAGATATCTTTGCAAATACTTTTTTCTTCTTCCTGAAATGAGAAATAAAATGCAGTCACTATATATATTTACATCTTTTGTATATCTGATCAGATCAACCACACTCGTTTCGATGTAGAAATATAAGGCGTAAATTGAATGCGCGATCTTGAAACAGATCTTCAATGGAATCGGCATGCAGAGTCCGATTTCGTGTTTTGATTTTGCAAAAGACACTTTTTGCACGAAATTCACGGGTACGGCTGCGATCAAGTAAAATGAAAGCAGGATCTCGTGCACTTTTATAGACCACCGTTTATGAAATCGATTTATGTCTAATAAACATTAGGTGGCAAATATAAAACTCACTAGATTGCAGTTATCGTGTATTTTTCCGTCTTCTACAAATTGTCAAACGATACAATAAAAATTAACCGCCCAACGTGGGGCTCGAACCCACGACCCCGAGATTAAGAGTCTCGTGCTCTACCGACTGAGCTAGCCGGGCAGATGTATACCAATTGTAAAGAAATGGGTGTCGTTTGTAAGAAGCGGTTAATTAGTGCGATAGTTATTTTTGCGTCAACCTGTTTGCCCATGGCTATTTGTTACATCTAAAGAACAAATGCAAAACTATTTTATCAGTTCCATTGATTTTATATTGAAAAGCCACAAATTCTGTCACCTTTAGTGTGAAAACAATGTTGGCGCCAAAATCTCAGAAATGTTTCATTGTTAATATCGAGCCCAGTAATAATGTAAATGTATTATAAAGCATATATATACGATATACGTTCGAATTCGATTCATAAGGCTAGCACATTTTGTATTGTGTTTCTTGACCATTTTTGATTACGTCAAGAGCAGATTATTCAGAGAGAAGGCAAAATGCCACTATCCAGATTTGCGATGTTTAAGTTCTATTTTGCCCGAATGTATTGCTAAGACCGCGTGGCCTAATGGATAAGGCGTCTGACTTCGAATCAGAAGATTGCGAGTTCGAGTCTCGTCGTGGTCGAAGACTTTTTGCAGTAGCATGACCGAGGAATTTCGGCAGGCGATTTCTAAATAGCGATCCGTATTCACACGGCAATGTCAAAGTCAGCACAAGTTTTCGATCAACAAATATAAGATATCTTTGCAAATACTTTTTTCTTCTTCCTGAAATGAGAAATAAAATGCAGTCACTATATATATTTACATCTTTTGTATATCTGATCAGATCAACCACACTCGTTTCGATGTAGAAATATAAGGCGTAAATTGAATGCGCGATCTTGAAACAGATCTTCAATGGAATCGGCATGCAGAGTCCGATTTCGTGTTTTGATTTTGCAAAAGACACTTTTTGCACGAAATTCACGGGTACGGCTGCGATCAAGTAAAATGAAAGCAGGATCTCGTGCACTTTTATAGACCACCGTTTATGAAATCGATTTATGTCTAATAAACATTAGGTGGCAAATATAAAACTCACTAGATTGCAGTTATCGTGTATTTTTCCGTCTTCTACAAATTGTCAAACGATACAATAAAAATTAACCGCCCAACGTGGGGCTCGAACCCACGACCCCGAGATTAAGAGTCTCGTGCTCTACCGACTGAGCTAGCCGGGCAGATGTATACCAATTGTAAAGAAATGGGTGTCGTTTGTAAGAAGCGGTTAATTAGTGCGATAGTTATTTTTGCGTCAACCTGTTTGCCCATGGCTATTTGTTACATCTAAAGAACAAATGCAAAACTATTTTATCAGTTCCATTGATTTTATATTGAAAAGCCACAAATTCTGTCACCTTTAGTGTGAAAACAATGTTGGCGCCAAAATCTCAGAAATGTTTCATTGTTAATATCGAGCCCAGTAATAATGTAAATGTATTATAAAGCATATATATACGATATACGTTCGAATTCGATTCATAAGGCTAGCACATTTTGTATTGTGTTTCTTGACCATTTTTGATTACGTCAAGAGCAGATTATTCAGAGAGAAGGCAAAATGCCACTATCCAGATTTGCGATGTTTAAGTTCTATTTTGCCCGAATGTATTGCTAAGACCGCGTGGCCTAATGGATAAGGCGTCTGACTTCGAATCAGAAGATTGCGAGTTCGAGTCTCGTCGTGGTCGAAGACTTTTTGCAGTAGCATGACCGAGGAATTTCGGCAGGCGATTTCTAAATAGCGATCCGTATTCACACGGCAATGTCAAAGTCAGCACAAGTTTTCGATCAACAAATATAAGATATCTTTGCAAATACTTTTTTCTTCTTCCTGAAATGAGAAATAAAATGCAGTCACTATATATATTTACATCTTTTGTATATCTGATCAGATCAACCACACTCGTTTCGATGTAGAAATATAAGGCGTAAATTGAATGCGCGATCTTGAAACAGATCTTCAATGGAATCGGCATGCAGAGTCCGATTTCGTGTTTTGATTTTGCAAAAGACACTTTTTGCACGAAATTCACGGGTACGGCTGCGATCAAGTAAAATGAAAGCAGGATCTCGTGCACTTTTATAGACCACCGTTTATGAAATCGATTTATGTCTAATAAACATTAGGTGGCAAATATAAAACTCACTAGATTGCAGTTATCGTGTATTTTTCCGTCTTCTACAAATTGTCAAACGATACAATAAAAATTAACCGCCCAACGTGGGGCTCGAACCCACGACCCCGAGATTAAGAGTCTCGTGCTCTACCGACTGAGCTAGCCGGGCAGATGTATACCAATTGTAAAGAAATGGGTGTCGTTTGTAAGAAGCGGTTAATTAGTGCGATAGTTATTTTTGCGTCAACCTGTTTGCCCATGGCTATTTGTTACATCTAAAGAACAAATGCAAAACTATTTTATCAGTTCCATTGATTTTATATTGAAAAGCCACAAATTCTGTCACCTTTAGTGTGAAAACAATGTTGGCGCCAAAATCTCAGAAATGTTTCATTGTTAATATCGAGCCCAGTAATAATGTAAATGTATTATAAAGCATATATATACGATATACGTTCGAATTCGATTCATAAGGCTAGCACATTTTGTATTGTGTTTCTTGACCATTTTTGATTACGTCAAGAGCAGATTATTCAGAGAGAAGGCAAAATGCCACTATCCAGATTTGCGATGTTTAAGTTCTATTTTGCCCGAATGTATTGCTAAGACCGCGTGGCCTAATGGATAAGGCGTCTGACTTCGAATCAGAAGATTGCGAGTTCGAGTCTCGTCGTGGTCGAAGACTTTTTGCAGTAGCATGACCGAGGAATTTCGGCAGGCGATTTCTAAATAGCGATCCGTATTCACACGGCAATGTCAAAGTCAGCACAAGTTTTCGATCAACAAATATAAGATATCTTTGCAAATACTTTTTTCTTCTTCCTGAAATGAGAAATAAAATGCAGTCACTATATATATTTACATCTTTTGTATATCTGATCAGATCAACCACACTCGTTTCGATGTAGAAATATAAGGCGTAAATTGAATGCGCGATCTTGAAACAGATCTTCAATGGAATCGGCATGCAGAGTCCGATTTCGTGTTTTGATTTTGCAAAAGACACTTTTTGCACGAAATTCACGGGTACGGCTGCGATCAAGTAAAATGAAAGCAGGATCTCGTGCACTTTTATAGACCACCGTTTATGAAATCGATTTATGTCTAATAAACATTAGGTGGCAAATATAAAACTCACTAGATTGCAGTTATCGTGTATTTTTCCGTCTTCTACAAATTGTCAAACGATACAATAAAAATTAACCGCCCAACGTGGGGCTCGAACCCACGACCCCGAGATTAAGAGTCTCGTGCTCTACCGACTGAGCTAGCCGGGCAGATGTATACCAATTGTAAAGAAATGGGTGTCGTTTGTAAGAAGCGGTTAATTAGTGCGATAGTTATTTTTGCGTCAACCTGTTTGCCCATGGCTATTTGTTACATCTAAAGAACAAATGCAAAACTATTTTATCAGTTCCATTGATTTTATATTGAAAAGCCACAAATTCTGTCACCTTTAGTGTGAAAACAATGTTGGCGCCAAAATCTCAGAAATGTTTCATTGTTAATATCGAGCCCAGTAATAATGTAAATGTATTATAAAGCATATATATACGATATACGTTCGAATTCGATTCATAAGGCTAGCACATTTTGTATTGTGTTTCTTGACCATTTTTGATTACGTCAAGAGCAGATTATTCAGAGAGAAGGCAAAATGCCACTATCCAGATTTGCGATGTTTAAGTTCTATTTTGCCCGAATGTATTGCTAAGACCGCGTGGCCTAATGGATAAGGCGTCTGACTTCGAATCAGAAGATTGCGAGTTCGAGTCTCGTCGTGGTCGAAGACTTTTTGCAGTAGCATGACCGAGGAATTTCGGCAGGCGATTTCTAAATAGCGATCCGTATTCACACGGCAATGTCAAAGTCAGCACAAGTTTTCGATCAACAAATATAAGATATCTTTGCAAATACTTTTTTCTTCTTCCTGAAATGAGAAATAAAATGCAGTCACTATATATATTTACATCTTTTGTATATCTGATCAGATCAACCACACTCGTTTCGATGTAGAAATATAAGGCGTAAATTGAATGCGCGATCTTGAAACAGATCTTCAATGGAATCGGCATGCAGAGTCCGATTTCGTGTTTTGATTTTGCAAAAGACACTTTTTGCACGAAATTCACGGGTACGGCTGCGATCAAGTAAAATGAAAGCAGGATCTCGTGCACTTTTATAGACCACCGTTTATGAAATCGATTTATGTCTAATAAACATTAGGTGGCAAATATAAAACTCACTAGATTGCAGTTATCGTGTATTTTTCCGTCTTCTACAAATTGTCAAACGATACAATAAAAATTAACCGCCCAACGTGGGGCTCGAACCCACGACCCCGAGATTAAGAGTCTCGTGCTCTACCGACTGAGCTAGCCGGGCAGATGTATACCAATTGTAAAGAAATGGGTGTCGTTTGTAAGAAGCGGTTAATTAGTGCGATAGTTATTTTTGCGTCAACCTGTTTGCCCATGGCTATTTGTTACATCTAAAGAACAAATGCAAAACTATTTTATCAGTTCCATTGATTTTATATTGAAAAGCCACAAATTCTGTCACCTTTAGTGTGAAAACAATGTTGGCGCCAAAATCTCAGAAATGTTTCATTTTAATATCGAGCCCAGTAATAATGTAAATGTATTATAAAGCATATATATACGATATACGTTCGAATTCGATTCATAAGGCTAGCACATTTTGTATTGTGTTTCTTGACCATTTTTGATTACGTCAAGAGCAGATTATTCAGAGAGAAGGCAAAATGCCACTATCCAGATTTGCGATGTTTAAGTTCTATTTTGCCCGAATGTATTGCTAAGACCGCGTGCCTAATGGATAAGGCGTCTGACTTCGAATCAGAAGATTGCGAGTTCGAGTCTCGTCGTGGTCGAAGACTTTTTGCAGTAGCATGACCGAGGAATTTCGGCAGGCGATTTCTAAATAGCGATCCGTATTCACACGGCAATGTCAAAGTCAGCACAAGTTTTCGATCAACAAATATAAGATATCTTTGCAAATACTTTTTTCTTCTTCCTGAAATGAGAAATAAAATGCAGTCACTATATATATTTACATCTTTTGTATATCTGATCAGATCAACCACACTCGTTTCGATGTAGAAATATAAGGCGTAAATTGAATGCGCGATCTTGAAACAGATCTTCAATGGAATCGGCATGCAGAGTCCGATTTCGTGTTTTGATTTTGCAAAAGACACTTTTTGCACGAAATTCACGGGTACGGCTGCGATCAAGTAAAATGAAAGCAGGATCTCGTGCACTTTTATAGACCACCGTTTATGAAATCGATTTATGTCTAATAAACATTAGGTGGCAAATATAAAACTCACTAGATTGCAGTTATCGTGTATTTTTCCGTCTTCTACAAATTGTCAAACGATACAATAAAAATTAACCGCCCAACGTGGGGCTCGAACCCACGACCCCGAGATTAAGAGTCTCGTGCTCTACCGACTGAGCTAGCCGGGCAGATGTATACCAATTGTAAAGAAATGGGTGTCGTTTGTAAGAAGCGGTTAATTAGTGCGATAGTTATTTTTGCGTCAACCTGTTTGCCCATGGCTATTTGTTACATCTAAAGAACAAATGCAAAACTATTTTATCAGTTCCATTGATTTTATATTGAAAAGCCACAAATTCTGTCACCTTTAGTGTGAAAACAATGTTGGCGCCAAAATCTCAGAAATGTTTCATTGTTAAT